>NW_026904044.1:0-247846 GCF_024500275.1 Phycodurus eques
CGCACGACCTCCGAGAGGATTGGAAGAGACCTCATTTGAAAGGTGGATTCAAAACGATCGAGTGCGTCGAAGTCAGCCCACGAGCTCAAACTTAAGGGTTCAAAAGTTCTGCCGAAATCACATAGGTCGTCATGTTAAAAATTAGTCAATGTAGGCCTACTACTGGAGCGAAATGGAATGCTTCGACGCTCGTGTTTTCGGCCGCACGACCTCCGAGAGGCTTGGAAGAGACCTCATCTGAAAGGTGGATTCAAAACGATCGAGTATGTCGAAAGTCAGTCTATTAGCTCAAACTTAAGGGTTCAAAAGTTCTACCGAAATCACATAGGTCGTCATGTTACAATTTAGTCAATAAAGGCCTCCTACTGGAGGGAAACGGAATGCTTCGACGCTCGTGTTTCGGCCGCAGGACCTCCGAGAGGCTTGGAAAAGACGTCATCTGAAAGGTGGATTCAAAACGATCGAGTGTGTCGAATGTCAGCCCACAAGCTCAAACTTAAGGGTTCAAAAGTTCTGCCGAAATCACATAGGTCGTCATGTTACAATTTAGTCAATATAGGCCAACTACTGGAGGGAAACGGAATGATTCGACGCTCGTGTTTCGGCCGCACGACCTCTGAGAGGCTTGGAAGAGACCTCATCTGAAAGGTGGATTCACAACGATCGAGTGTGTCGAACGTCAGCCCACAAGCTCAAACTTAAGGGTTCAAAAGTTCTGCCGAAATCACATAGGTCGTCATGTTACAATTTAGTCAAAGGACTAGTCCTGGAGCGAAACGGAATGCTTCGACGCTCGTGTTTTGGCCGCACGACCTACGAGAGGTTTGGAAGAGACCTCATCTGAAAGGTGGATTCCCAACGATCGAGTGTGTCGAACGTCAGCCCACTAGTTCAAACTTAAGGGTTCAAAAGTTCTGCCGAAATCACATAGGTCGACATGTTACAATTTAGTCAATAAAGGCCTACTACTGGAGCGAAACTGAATGCTTTGACAGTCGCCGCTCGGCCGCACGAACTCCGAGAGGATTGCAAGAGACCTCATCTGAAAGGTGGATTCAAAACAATCGAGTGCGTCGAATGTCAGTCTACAAGCTCAAACTTAAAGGTTCAAAAGTTCTGCCGAAATCACAAAGGTCATCATGTGACAATTTAGTCAATAAAGGCCTACTCCTGGAGCGAAACGGAATGCTTCGAAGCTCGTGTTTCGGCTGCACGACCTCCGAGAGGCTTGGAAGAGACCTCATCTGAAAGGTGGATTCACAACGATCGAGTGTGTCGAACGTCAGCCCACAATCTCAAACTTAAGGGTTCAAAAGTTCTGCCGAAATCACATAGGTCGTCATGTTTCAATTTAGTCAATAAAGGCCAACTACTGGAGCGAAACGGAAGGCTTCGACGCTCGTGTTTGAGCCGCACGACCTCCGAGACGCTTGGAAGAGACCTCATCTGAAAGGTGGATTCACAACGATCGAGTGTGTCGAACGTCAGCCCACAAGCTCAAACTTAAGGGTTCAAAAGTTCTGCCGAAATCACATAGGTCGTCATGTTACAATTTAGTCAATAAAGGCCAACTACTGGAGCGAAACGGAATGGTTCGAAGCTCGTGTTTTGGCTGCACGAACTCCGAGAGGATTGGAAGAGACATCATCTGAAAGGTGGATTCACAACGATCGAGTGTGTCGAATGTCAGCCTTCAAGCTCAAACTTAAGGGTTCAAAAGTTCTGCCGAAATCACATAGGTCGTCATGTTACAATTTAGTCAATATAGGCCAACTACTGGAGGGAAACGGAATGATTCGACGCTCGTGTTTCGGCCACACGACCTCTGAGAGGCTTGGAAGAGACCTCATCTGAAAGGTGGATTCACAACGATCGAGTGTGTCGAACGTCAGCCCACAAGCTCAAACTTAAGGGTTCAAAAGTTCTGCCGAAATCACATAGGTCGTCATGTTACAATTTAGTCAAAGGACTAGTCCTGGAGCGAAACGGAATGCTTCGACGCTCGTGTTTTGGCCGCACGACCTACGAGAGGTTTGGAAGAGACCTCATCTGAAAGGTGGATTCCCAACGATCGAGTGTGTCGAACGTCAGCCCACTAGTTCAAACTTAAGGGTTCAAAAGTTCTGCCGAAATCACATAGGTCGACATGTTACAATTTAGTCAATAAAGGCCTACGACTGGAGCGAAACTGAATGCTTTGACAGTCGCCGCTCGGCCGCACGAACTCCGAGAGGATTGCAAGAGACCTCATCTGAAAGGTGGATTCAAAACAATCGAGTGCGTCGAATGTCAGTCTACAAGCTCAAACTTAAAGGTTCAAAAGTTCTGCCGAAATCACAAAGGTCATCATGTGACAATTTAGTCAATAAAGGCCTACTCCTGGAGCGAAACGGAATGCTTCGAAGCTCGTGTTTCGGCTGCACGACCTCCGAGAGGCTTGGAAGAGACCTCATCTGAAAGGTGGATTCACAACGATCGAGTGTGTCGAACGTCAGCCCACAATCTCAAACTTAAGGGTTCAAAAGTTCTGCCGAAATCACATAGGTCGTCATGTTTCAATTTAGTCAATAAAGGCCAACTACTGGAGCGAAACGGAAGGCTTCGACGCTCGTGTTTGAGCCGCACGACCTCCGAGACGCTTGGAAGAGACCTCATCTGAAAGGTGGATTCACAACGATCGAGTGTGTCGAACGTCAGCCCACAAGCTCAAACTTAAGGGTTCAAAAGTTCTGCCGAAATCACATAGGTCGTCATGTTACAATTTAGTCAATAAAGGCCAACTACTGGAGCGAAACGGAATGGTTCGAAGCTCGTGTTTTGGCTGCACGAACTCCGAGAGGATTGGAAGAGACATCATCTGAAAGGTGGATTCACAACGATCGAGAGTGTCGAACGTCAGCCCACTAGCTCAAACTTAAGGGATCAAAAGTTCTGCCGAAATCACATAGGTCGTCATGTTTCAATTTCGTCAATAAAGGCCTACTACTGGAGCGAAACGGAATGCTTTGACGCTCGTGTTTCAGCCGCACGACCCCTGAGAGGCTTGGAAGAGACCTCATCTGAAAGGTGGATTCAAAACGATCGAGTGTCTCGAAGGTCAGCCTACTAGCTCAAACTTAAGGGTTCTAAAGTTCTGCCGAAATCACATAGGTCATCATGTGACAATTTAGTCAATAAAGGCCTACTACTGGAGCGAAACTGAATGCTTTGACCGTCGCCGCTCGGCCGCACGAACTCCGAGACGACTGCAAGAGACCTCATCTGAAAGGTGGATTCAAAACGATCGAGTGTGTCGAATGTCAATCTCCTAGCTCAAACTTAAAGGTTCAAAAGTTCTGCCAAAATCACAAAGGTCATCATGTGACAATTTAGTCAATAAAGGCCTACTCCTGGAGCGAAACGGAATGCTTCAACGCTCGTGTTTCAGCCGCACGACCTCCGAGAGGATTGGAAGAGACCTCATTTGAAAGGTGGATTCAAAACGATCGAGTGCGTCGAAGTCAGCCCACGAGCTCAAACTTAAGGGTTCAAAGGTTCTGCCGAAATCACATAGGTCGTCATGTTACAATTTAGTCAATATAGGCCTACTACTGGAGCGAAACGGAATGCTTCGACGCTCGTGTTTCAGCCGCACGACCTCCGAGAGGCTTTGAAGAGACCTCATCTGAAAGGTGGAGTCAAAACGATCGAGTGTGTCGAATGTCAGCCTACTAGCTCAAACTTAAGGGTTCTAAAGTTCTGCCGAAATCACATAGGTCGACATGTTACAATTTAGTCAATAAAGGCCTACGACTGGAGCGAAACTGAATGCTTTGACAGTCGCCGCTCGGCCGCACCAACTCCGAGAGGATTGCAAGAGACCTCATCTTAAAGGTGGATTCAAAACGATCAAGTGTGTCGAATGTCACTCTACTAGCTCAAACTTAAAGGTTCAAAAGTTCTGCCGAAATCACAAAGGTCATCATGTGACAATTTAGTCAATAAAGGCCTACTCCTGGAGCGAAACGGAATGCTTCGAAGCTCGTGTTTCGGCTGCACGACCTCCGAGAGGCTTGGAAGAGACCTCATCTGAAAGGTGGATTCACAACGATCGAGTGTGTCGAACGTCAGCCCACAATCTCAAACTTAAGGGTTCAAAAGTTCTGCCGAAATCACATAGGTCGTCATGTTTCAATTTAGTCAATAAAGGCCAACTACTGGAGCGAAACGGAATGCTTCGACGCTCGTGTTTCAGCCGCACGACCTCCGAGAGGCTTGGAAGAGACCTCATCTGAAAGGTGGTTTCACAACGATCGAGTGTGTCGAACATCAGCCCACAAGCTCAAACTTAAGGGTTCAAAAGTTCTGCCGAAATCACATAGGTCGTCATGTTACAATTTACTCAATAAAGGACTAGTACTGGAGCGAAACGGAATGCTTCGACGCTCGTGTTTCGGTCGCACGACTTACGAGAGGCTTGGAAGAGACCTCATCTGAAAGGTGGATTCACAACGATCGAGTGTGTCGAACGTCAGCCCACAATCTCAAACTTAAGGGTTCAAAAGTTCTGCCGAAATCATATCGGTCGTCATGTTACAATTTAGTCAATAAAGGCCTACGACTGGAGCAAAACGGAATGCTTCGACGCTTGTGTTTCGGCCGCACGACCTCAGAGAGGCTTGGATGAGACCTCATCTGAAAGGTGGATTCACAACGATCGAGTGTGTCGAATGTCAGCCCACAATCTCAAACTTAAGGGTTCAAAGGTTCTGCCGAAATCACATAGGTCGTCATGTTACAATTTAGTCAAGAAAGGCCTACTATTGGAGCGAAACGGAATGCTTCGAAGCGCGTGTTTCGGCTGCACGAACTCCGAGAGGATTGGAAGAGACCTCATATGAAAGGTGGATTCACAACGATCGAGTGTGTCGAACGTCAGCCCACTAGCTCAAACTTAAGGGTTCCAAAGTTCTGCCGAAATCACAAAAGTCGTCATGTTTCAATTTAGTCAATAAAGGCCTACTACTGGAGCGAAACGGAATGCTTCGATGCTCGTGTTTCAGCCGCACGACCTCAGAGAGGCTTGGAAGAGACCTCATCTGAAAGGTGGATTCACAACGATCGAGTGTGTCGAACGTCAGCCCACTAGTTCAAACTTAAGGGTTCTAAAGTTCTGCCGAAATCATATAGGTCGTCATGTTTCAATTTAGTCAATAAAGGCCTACTACTGGAGCGAAACGGAATGCTTCGACGCTCGTGTTTCAGCCGCACAACCTCCGAGAGGCTTGGAAGAGACCTCATCTGAAAGGTGGATTCAAAACGATCGAGTGTGTCGAATGTCAGCCTACTAGCTCAAACTTAAGGGTTCTAAAGTTCTGCCGAAATCACATAGGTCGACATGTTACAATTTAGTCAATAAAGGCCTACGACTGGAGCGAAACTGAATGCTTTGACAGTCGCCGCTCGGCCGCACGAACTCCGAGAGGATTGCAAGAGACCTCATCTGAAAGGTGGATTCAAAACGATCGAGTGTGTCGAATGTCAGTCTACTAGCTCAAACTTAAAGGTTCAAAAGTTCTGCCGAAATCACAAAGGTCATCATGTGACAATTTAGTCAATAAAGGCCTACTCCTGGAGCGAAACGGAATGCTTCGAAGCTCGTGTTTCGGCTGCACGACCTCCGAGAGGCTTAGAAGAGACCTCATCTGAAAGGTGGATTCACAACGATCGAGTGTGTCGAACGTCAGCCCACAATCTCAAACTTAAGGGTTCAAAAGTTCTGCCGAAATCACATAGGTCGTCATGTTACAATTTAGTCAAGAAAGGCCTACTATTGGAGCGAAACGGAATGCTTCGAAGCTCGTGTTTCGGCTGCACGAACTCCGAGAGGATTGGAAGAGACCTCATCTGAAAGGCTGATTCACAACGATCGAGTGTGTCAAACGTCACCCCACTAGCTCAAACTTAAGGGTTCAAAAGTTCTGCCGAAATCACATAGGTCGTCATGTTTCAATTTAGTCAATAAAGGCCAACTACTGGAGCGAAACGGAATGCTTCGACGCTCGTGTTTCAGCCGCACGACCTCCGAGAGGCTTGGAAGAGACCTCATCTGAAAGGTGGATTCACAACGATCGAGTGTGTCGAACGTCAGCCCACAAGCTCAAACTTAAGGGTTCAAAAGTTCTGCCGAAATCACATAGGTCGTCATGTTACAATTTAGTCAATAAAGGACTAGTAATGGAGCGAAACGGAATGCTTCGACGCTCGTGTTTCGGTCGCACGACTTACGAGAGGCTTGGAAGAGACCTCATATGAAAGGTGGATTCACAACGATCGAGTGTGTCGAACGTCAGCCCACAATCTCAAACTTAAGGGTTCAAAAGTTCTGCCGAAATCATATCGGTCGTCATGTTACAATTTAGTCAATAAAGGCCTACGACTGGAGCGAAACGGAATGCTTCGACGCTTGTGTTTCGGCCGCACGACCTCCGAGAGGCTTGGAAGAGACCTCATCTGAAAGGTGGATTCACAACGATCGAGTGTGTCGAATGTCAGCCCACAATCTCAAACTTAAGGGTTCAAAGGTTCTGCCGAAATCACATAGGTCGTCATGTTACAATTTAGTCAAAGGACTAGTCCTGGAGCGAAACGGAATGCTTCGAAGCTCGTGTTTCGGCTGCACGAACTCCGAGAGGATTGGAAGAGACATCATCTGAAAGGTGGATTCACAACGATCGAGTGTGTCGAACGTCAGCCCACTAGTTCAAACTTAAGGGTTCAAAAGTTCTGCCGAAATCACATAGGTCGTCATGTTACAATTTAGTCAAGAAAGGCCTACTATTGGAGCGAAACGGAATGCTTCGAAGCTCGTGTTTCGGCTGCACAAACTCCGAGAGGATTGGAAGAGACCTCATATGAAAGGTGGATTCACAACGATCGAGTGTGTCGAACGTCAGCCCACTAGCTCAAACTTAAGGGTTCCAAAGTTCTGCCGAAATCACAAAAGTCGTCATGTTTCAATTTAGTCAATAAAGGCCTACTACTGGAGCGAAACGGAATGCTTCGATGCTCGTGATTCAGCCGCACGACCTCCGAGAGGCTTGGAAGAGACCTCATCTGAAAGGTGGATTCACAACGATCGAGTGTGTCGAACGTCAGCCCACTAGTTCAAACTTAAGGGTTCAAAAGTTCTGCCGAAATCACATAGGTCGTCATGTTACAATTTAGTCAAGAAAGGCCTACTATTGGAGCGAAACGGAATGCTTCGAAGCTCGTGTTTCAGCTGCACGAACTCCGAGAGGATTGGAAGAGACCTCATCTGAAAGGTGGATTCACAACGATCGAGTGTGTCGAACGTCAGCCCACTAGTTCAAACTTAAGGGTTCAAAAGTTCTGCCGAAATCACATAGGTCGTCATGTTTCAATTTAGTCAATAAAGGCCTACTACTAGAGCGAAACGGAATGCTTCGACGCTCGTGTTTCAGCCGCACGACCTCCGAGAGGCTTGGAAGAGACCTCATCTGAAAGGTGGATTCAAAACGATCGAGTGTGTCGAATGTCAGCATACTAGTTCAAACTTAAGGGTTCTAAAGTTCTGCCGAAATCACATAGGTCGACATGTTACAATTTAGTCAATAAAGGCCTACGACTGGAGCGAAACTGAATGCTTTGACAGTCGCCGCTCGGCCGCACGAACTCCGAGAGGATTGCAAGAGACCTCATCTGAAAGGTGGATTCAAAACGATCGAGTGTGTCGAATGTCAGTCTACTAGCTCAAACTTAAAGGTTCAAAAGTTCTGCCGAAATCACAAAGGTCATCATGTGACAATTTAGTCAATAAAGGCCTACTCCTGGAGCGAAACGGAATGCTTCGAAGCTCGTGTTTCGGCTGCACGACCTCCGAGAGGCTTAGAAGAGACCTCATCTGAAAGGTGGATTCACAACGATCGAGTGTGTCGAACGTCAGCCCACAATCTCAAACTTAAGGGTTCAAAAGTTCTGCCGAAATCACATAGGTCGTCATGTTACAATTTAGTCAAGAAAGGCCTACTATTGGAGCGAAACGGAATGCTTCGAAGCTCGTGTTTCGGCTGCACGAACTCCGAGAGGATTGGAAGAGACCTCATCTGAAAGGTGGATTCACAACGATCGAGTGTGTCAAACGTCAGCCCACTAGTTCAAACTTAAGGGTTCAAAAGTTCTGCCGAAATCACATAGGTCGTCATGTTTCAATTTAGTCAATAAAGGTCTACTACTGGAGCGAAACGGAATGCTTCGAAGCTCGTGTTTTGGCTGCACGAACTCCGAGAGGATTGGAAGAGACCTCATATGAAAGGTGGATTCACAACGATCGAGTGTGTCGAACGTCAGCCCACTAGCTCAAACTTAAGGGTTCCAAAGTTCTGCCGAAATCACAAAAGTCGTCATGTTTCAATTTAGTTAATAAAGGCCTACTACTGGAGCGAAACGGAATGCTTCGATGCTCGTGTTTCAGCCGCACGACCTCCGAGAGGCTTGGAAGAGACCTCATCTGAAAGGTGGATTCACAACGATCGAGTGTGTCGAACGTCAGCCCACTAGTTCAAACTTAAGGGTTCAAAAGTTCTGCCGAAATCACATAGGTCGTCATGTTTCAATTTAGTCAATAAAGGCCTACTACTAGAGCGAAACGGAATGCTTCGACGCTCGTGTTTCAGCCGCACGACCTCCGAGAGGCTTGGAAGAGACCTCATCTGAAAGGTGGATTCAAAACGATCGAGTGTGTCGAATGTCAGCCTACTAGTTCAAACTTAAGGGTTCTAAAGTTCTGCCGAAATCACATAGGTCGACATGTTACAATTTAGTCAATAAAGGCCTACGACTGGAGCGAAACTGAATGCTTTGACAGTCGCCGCTCGGCCGCACGAACTCCGAGAGGATTGCAAGAGACCTCATCTGAAAGGTGGATTCAAAACGATCGAGTGTGTCGAATGTCAGTCTACTAGCTCAAACTTAAAGGTTCAAAAGTTCTGCCGAAATCACAAAGGTCATCATGTGACAATTTAGTCAATAAAGGCCTACTCCTGGAGCAAAACGGAATGCTTCGAAGCTCGTGTTTCGGCTGCACGACCTCCGAGAGGCTTAGAAGAGACCTCATCTGAAAGGTGGATTCACAACGATCGAGTGTGTCGAACGTCCGCCCACAATCTCAAACTTAAGGGTTCAAAAGTTCTGCCGAAATCACATAGGTCGTCATGTTACAATTTAGTCAAGAAAGGCCTACTATTGGAGCGAAACGGAATGCTTCGAAGCTCGTGTTTCGGCTGCACGAACTCCGAGAGGATTGGAAGAGACCTCATCTGAAAGGTGGATTCAAAACGATCAAGTGTGTCGAATGTCAGTCTACTAGCTCAAACTTAAAGGTTCATAAGTACTGCCTAAATCACATAGGTCGTCATGTTACAATTTAGTCAAGAAAGGCCTACTATTGGAGCGAAACGGAATGCTTCGAAGCTCGTGTTTCGGCTGCACGAACTCCGAGAGGATTGGAAGAGACCTCATCTGAAAGGTGGATTCACAACGATCGAGTGTGTCAAACGTCACCCCACTAGCTCAAACTTAAGGGTTCAAAAGTTCTGCCGAAATCACATAGGTCGTCATGTTACATTTTAGTCAATAAAGGACTAGTAATGGAGCGAAACGGAATGCTTCGACGCTCGTGTTTCGGTTGCACGACTTACGAGAGGCTTGGAAGATACCTCATCTGAAAGGTGGATTCACAACGATCGAGTGTGTCGAACGTCAGCCCACAATCTCAAACTTAAGGGTTCAAAAGTTCTGCCGAAATCATATCGGTCGTCATGTTACAATTTAGTCAATAAAGGCCTACGACTGGAGAAAAACGGAATGCTTCGACGCTCGTGTTTCAGCCGCACGACCTCCGAGAGGCTTGGAAGAGACCTCACCTGAAAGGTGGATTCACAACGATCGAGTGTGTCGAACGTCAGCCCACAAGCTCAAACTTAAGGGTTCAAAAGGTCTGCCGAAATCACATAGGTCGTCATGTTACAATTTAGTCAATAAAGGACTAGTAATGGAGCGAAACGGAATGCTTCGACGCTCGTGTTTCGGTTGCACGACTTACGAGAGGCTTGGAAGAGACCTCATCTGAAAGGTGGATTCACAACGATCGAGTGTGTCGAACGTCAGCCCACAATCTCAAACTTAAGGGTTCAAAAGTTCTGCCGAAATCATATCGGTCGTCATGTTACAATTTAGTCAATAAAGGCCTACGACTGGAGCGAAACGGAATGCTTCGACGCTTGTGTTTCGGCCGCACGACCTCCGAGAGGCTTGGAAGAGACCTCATCTGAAAGGTGGATTCACAACGATCGAGTGTGTCGAATGTCAGCCCACAATCTCAAACTTAAGGGTTCAAAGGTTTTGCCGAAATCACATAGGTCGTCATGTTACAATTTAGTCAAAGGACTAGTCCTGGAGCGAAACGGAATGCTTCGAAGCTCGTGTTTCGGCTGCACGAACTCCGAGAGGATTGGAAGAGACATCATCTGAATGGTGGATTCACAACGATCGAGTGTGTCGAAGGTCAGCCCACTAGCTCAAACTTAAGGGATCAAAAGTTCTGCCGAAATCACATAGGTCGTCATGTTTCAATTTAGTCAATAAAGGCCTACTACTGGAGCGAAACGGAATGCTTCGACGCTCGTGTTTCAGCCGCACGACCTCCGAGAGGATTGGAAGAGACCTCATATGAAAGGTGGATTCACAACGATCGAGTGTGTCGAACGTCAGCCCACTAGCTCAAACTTAAGGGTTCCAAAGTTCTGCCGAAATCACAAAAGTCGTCATGTTTCAATTTAGTCAATAAAGGCCTACTACTGGAGCGAAACGGAATGCTTCGATGCTCGTGTTTCAGCCGCACGACCTCCGAGAGGCTTGGAAGAGACCTCATCTGAAAGGTGGATTTAAAACGATCGAGTGTGTCGAATGTCAGCCTACTAGTTCAAACTTAAGGGTTCTAAAGTTCTGCCGAAATCACATAGGTCGACATGTTACAATTTAGTCAATAAAGGCCTACGACTGGAGCGAAACTGAATGCTTTGACAGTCGCCGCTCGGCCGCACGAACTCCGAGAGGATTGCAAGAGACCTCATCTGAAAGGTGGATTCAAAACGATCGAGTGTGTCGAATGTCAGTCTACTAGCTCAAACTTAAAGGTTCAAAAGTTCTGCCGAAATCACAAAAGTCGTCATGTTTCAATTTAGTCAATAAAGGCCTACTACTGGAGCGAAACGGAATGCTTCGATGCTCGTGTTTCAGCCGCACGACCTCCGAGAGGCTTGGAAGAGACCTCATCTGAAAGGTGGATTCAAAACGATCGAGTGTGTCGAATGTCAGCCTACTAGTTCAAACTTAAGGGTTCTAAAGTTCTGCCGAAATCACATAGGTCGACATGTTACAATTTAGTCAATAAAGGCCTACTCCTGGAGCGAAACGGAATGCTTCGAAGCTCGTGTTTCGGCTGCACGACCTCCGAGAGGCTTAGAAGAGACCTCATCTGAAAGGTGGATTCACAACGATCGAGTGTGTCGAACGTCAGCCCACAATCTCAAACTTAAGGGTTCAAAAGTTCTGCCGAAATCACATAGGTCGTCATGTTACAATTTAGTCAAGAAAGGCCTACTATTGGAGCGAAACGGAATGCTTCGAAGCTCGTGTCTCGGCTGCACGAACTCCGAGAGGATTGGAAGAGACCTCATCTGAAAGGTGGATTCACAACGATCGAGTGTGTCAAACGTCACCCCACTAGCTCAAACTTAAGGGTTCAAAGGTTCTGCCGAAATCACATAGGTCGTCATGTTTCAATTTAGTCAATAAAGGCCAACTACTGGAGCGAAACGGAATGCTTCGACGCTCGTGTTTCGGTTGCACGACTTACGAGAGGCTTGGAAGAGACCTCATCTGAAAGGTGGATTCACAACGATCGAGTGTGTCGAACGTCAGCCCACAATCTCAAACTTAAGGGTTCAAATGTTCTGCCGAAATCATATCGGTCGTCATGTTACAATTTAGTCAATAAAGGCCTACGACTGGAGCGAAACGGAATGGTTCGACGCTTGTGTTTCGGCCGCACGACCTCCGAGAGGCTTGGAAGAGACCTCATCTGAAAGGTGGATTCACAACGATCGAGTGTGTCGAATGTCAGCCCACAATCTCAAACTTAAGGGTTCAAAGGTTCTGCCGAAATCACATAGGTCGTCATGTTACAATTTAGTCAAAGGACTAGTCCTGGAGCGAAACGGAATGCTTCGAAGCTCGTGTTTCGGCTGCACAAACTCCGAGAGGATTGGAAGAGACATCATCTGAAAGGTGGATTCACAACGATCGAGTGTGTCGAAGGTCAGCCCACTAGCTCAAACTTAAGGGATCAAAAGTTCTGCCGAAATCACATAGGTCGTCATGTTTCAATTTAGTCAATAAAGGCCTACTACTGGAGCTAAACGGAATGGTTCGACGCTCGTGTTTCGGCCGCACGATCTCCGAGAAGCTTGGAAAAGACGTCACCTGAAAGGTGGATTCAAAACGATCGAGTGTTTCGAAGGTCAGCCTACTAGCTCAAACTTAAGCGTTCTAAAGTTCTGCCGAAATCACATCGGTCGTCATGTTACAATTTAGTCAATATAGGCCTACTACTGGAGTGAAACGGAATGCTTCGACACTCGTGTTTCAGCCGCACGACCTCCGAGAGGATTGGAAGAGACCTCATCTGAAAGGTGGATTCACAACGATCGAGTGTGTCGAACGTCAGCCCACTAGCTCAAACTTAAGGGTTCAAAAGTTCTGCCGAAATCACATTGGTCGTCATGTTTCAATTTAGTCAATAAAGGCCAACTACTGGAGCGAAACGGAATGCTTCGACGCTCGTGTTTCAGCCGCACGACCTCCGAGAGGCTTGGAAGAGACCTCATCTGAAAAGTGGATTCACAACGATCGAGTGTGTCGAACGTCAGCCCACAAGCTCAAACTTAAGGGTTCAAAAGTTCTGCCAAAATCACATAGGTCGTCATGTTACAATTTAGTCAATAAAGGACTAGTACTGGAGCGAAACGGAATGCTTCGACGCTCGTGTTTCGGTCGCAGGACCTACGAGAGGCTTGGAAGAGACCTCATCTGAAAGGTGGATTCACAACGATCGAGTGTGTCGAACGTCATCCCACAATCTCAAACTTAAGGGTTCAAAAGTTCTGCCGAAATCATATCGGTCGTCATGTTACAATTTAGTCAATAAAGGCCTACGACTGGAGCGAAACGGAATGCTTCGACGCTTGTGTTTCGGCCGCACGACCTCAGAGAGGCTTGGAAGAGACCTCATCTGAAAGGTGGATTCACAACGATCGAGTGTGTCGAACGTCAGCCCACAAGCTCAAACGTAAGGGTTCAAAAGTTCTGCCGAAATCACATAGGTCGTCATGTTACAATTTAGTCAAAGGACTAGTCCTGGAGCGAAACGGAATGCTTCGACGCTCGTGTTTCGGCCGCACGACCTACGAGAGGTTTGGAAGAGACCGCATCTGAAAGGTGGATTCCCAATGATCGAGTGTGTCGAACGTCAGCCCACTAGTTCAAACTTAAGGGTTCAAAAGTTCTGCATAAATCACATAGGTCGTCATGTTACAATGTAGTCAATAAAGGCCAACTACTGGAGCGAAACGGAATGCTTCGAAGCTCGTGTTTCGGCTGCACGAACTCCGAGAGGATTGGAAGAGACATCATCTGAAAGGTGGATTCACAACGATCGAGTGTGTCGAAGGTCAGCCCACTAGCTCAAACTTAAGGGATCAAAAGTTCTGCCGAAATCAATTAGGTCGTCATGTTTCAATTTAGTCAATAAAGGCCTACTACTGGAGCGAAACGGAATGCTTCGACGCTCGTGTTTCAGACGCACGACCTCCGAGAGGCTTGGAAGAGACCTCATCTGAAAGGTGGATTCAAAACGATCGAGTGTGTCGAATGTCAGTCTACTAGCTCAAACTTAAAGGTTCAAAAGTTCTGCCTAAATCACATAGGTCGTCATGTTACAATTTAGTCAATAAAGTCTTCCTACTGGAGCTAAACGGAATGGTTAGACGCTCGTGTTTCGGCCGCACGACCTCCGAGAGGCTTGGAAGAGACCTAATCTGAAAAGTGGATTCACAACGATCGAGTGTGTCGAACGTCAGCCCACAAGCTCAAACTTAAGGGTTCAAAAGTTCTGCCGAAATCACATAGGTCGTCATGTTACAATTTAGTCAATAAAGGACTAGTACTGGAGCGAAACGGAATGCTTCGACGCTCGTGTTTCGGTCGCAGGACCTACGAGAGGCTTGGAAGAGACCTCATCTGAAAGGTGGATTCACAACGATCGAGTGTGTCGAACGTCAGCCCACAATCTCAAACTTAAGGGTTCAAAAGTTCTGCCGAAATCATATCGGTCGTCATGTTACAATTTAGTCAATAAAGGCCTACGACTGGAGCGAAACGGAATGCTTCGACGCTTGTGTTTCGGCCGCACGACCTCAGAGAGGCTTGGAAGAGACCTCATCTGAAAGGTGGATTCACAACGATCGAGTGTGTCGAATGTCAGCCCACAATCTCAAACTTAAGGGTTCAAAGGTTCTGCCGAAATCACATAGGTAGTCATGTTTCAATTTAGTCAATAAAGGCCTACTACTGGAGCTAAACGGAATGGTTAGACGCTCGTGTTTCGGCCGCACGATCTCCGAGAAACTTGGAAAAGACGTCATCTGAAAGGTGGATTCAAAACGATCGAGTGTTTCGAAGGTCAGCCTACTAGCTCAAACTTAAGCGTTCTAAAGTTCTGCCGAAATCACATCGGTCGTCATGTTACAATTTAGTCAATATAGGCCTACTACTGGAGCGAAACGGAATGCTTCGACGCTTGTGTTTCGGCCGCACGACCTCAGAGAGGCTTGGAAGAGACCTCATCTGAAAGGTGGATTCACAACGATCAAGGGTGTCGAACGTCAGCCCACAAGCTCAAACTTAAGGGTTCAAAAGTTCTGCCGAAATCACATAGGTCGTCATGTTACAATTTAGTCAATAAAGGACTAGTACTGGAGCGAAACGGAATGCTTCGACGCTCGTGTTTCGGTCGCACGACCTACGAGAGGCTTGGAAGAGACCTCATCTGAAAGGTGGATTCACAACGATCGAGTGTGTCGAACGTCAGCCCATAATCTCAAACTTAAGGGATCAAAAGTTCTGCCGAAATCACATAGGTCGTCATGTTACAATTTAGTCAATAAAGGCCAATTACTGGAGCGAAACGGAATGCTTCGACGCTCGTGTTTCAGCCGCACGACCTCCGAGAGGCTTGGAAGAGACCTCATCTGAAAGGTGGATTCGCAACGATCGAGTGTGTCAAACGTCAGACCACTAGCTCAAACTTAAGGGTTCAAAAGTTCTGCCGAAATCACATAGGTCGTCATGTTACAATTTAGTCACTAAAGGACTACTACTGGAGCGAAACGGAATGCTTCGACGCTCGTGTTCCGGCCGGACGACCTCCGAGCGGCTTGGAAGAGACCTCATCTGAAAGGTGGATTCACAACGTTTGAGTGTGTCGAAAGTCAGCCCATAATCTCAAACTTAAGGGTTCAAAAGTTCTGCCGAAATCTCATAGGTCGTCATGTTTTAATTTAGTCAATAAAGGCCTACTACTGGAGCGAAACGGAATGCTTCGACGCTCGTGTTTCAGCCGCACGACCTCTGAGAGGCTTGGAAGAGACCTCATTTGAAAGGTGGATTCAAAACGATCGAGTGTGTCGAAAGTCAGTCTATTAGCTCAAACTTAAAGGTTCAAAAGTTCTGCCGAAATCACATAGGTCGTCATGTTACAATTTAGTCAATAAAGGCCTCCTACTGGAGCGAAACGGAATGCTTCGACGCTCGTGTTTCGGCCGCAGGACCTCCGAGAGGCTTGGAAAAGACGTCATCTGAAAGGTGGATTCACAACGATCGAGTGTGTCAAACGTCAGCCCACTAGTTCAAACTTAAGGGTTCAAACGTTCTGCCGAAATCACATAGGTAGTCATGTTACAATTTAGTCAATATAGGCCTACTACTGGAGCGAAACGGAATGCTTCGACGGTCGTGTTTCGGCCGCACGACCTCCGAGAGGCTTGGAAGAGACCTCATCTGAAAGGTGGATTCACAACGATCGAGTGTGTCGAATGTCAGCCCACAATCTCAAACTTAAGGGTTCAAACGTTCTGCCGAAATCACATAGGTCGTCATGTTTCAATTTAGTCAGTAAAGGCCTACTACTGGAGCGAAACGGAATGCTTCGATGCTCGTGTTTCAGCCGCACGACCTCCGAGAGGCTTGGAAGAGACCTCATCTGAAAGGTGGATTCACAACGATCGAGTGTGTCGAACGTCAGCCCACAAGATCAAACTTAAGGGTTCAAAAGTTCTGCCGAAATCACATAGGTCGTCATGTTACAATTTAGTCAAAGGACTAGTCCTGGAGCGAAACTGAATGCTTCGACGCTCGTGTTTCGGCCGCACGACCTACGAGAGGTTTGGAAGAGACCGCATCTGAAAGGTGGATTCCCAACGATCGAGTGTGTCGAACGTCAGCCCACTAGTTCAAACTTAAGGGTTCAAAAGTTCTGCATAAATCACATAGGTCGTCATGTTACAATTTAGTCAATAAAGGCCAACTACTGGAGCGAAACGGAATGCTTCGAAGCTCGTGTTTCGGCTGCACGAACTCCGAGAGGATTGGAAGAGACATCATCTGAAAGGTGGATTCACAACGATCGAGTGTGTCGAAGGTCAGCCCACTAGCTCAAACTTAAGGGATCAAAAGTTCTGCCGAAATCACATAGGTCGTCATGTTTCAATTTAGTCAATAAAGGCCTACTACTGGAGCGAAACGGAATGCTTCGACGCTCGTGTTTCAGACGCACGACCTCCGAGAGGCTTGGAAGAGACCTCATCTGAAAGGTGGATTCAAAACGATCGAGTGTGTCGAATGTCAGTCTACTAGCTCAAACTTAAAGGTTCAAAAGTTCTGCCTAAATCACATAGGTCGTCATGTTACAATTTAGTCAATAAAGTCTTCCTACTGGAGCTAAACGGAATGGTTAGACGCTCGTGTTTCGGCCGCACGATCTCCGAGAAGCTTGGAAAAGACGTCATCTGAAAGGTGGATTCAAAACGATCGAGTGTTTCGAAGGTCAGCCTACTAGCTCAAACTTAAGCGTTCTAAAGTTCTGCCGAAATCACATCGGTCGTCATGTTACAATTTAGTCAATATAGGCTTACTACTGGAGCGAAACGGAATGCTTCGACGCTCGTGTTTCAGCCGCACGACCTCCGAGAGGATTGGAAGAGACCTCATCTGAAAGGTGGATTCACAACGATCGAGTGTGTCGAACGTCAGCCCACTAGCTCAAACTTAAGGGTTCAAAAGTTCTGCCGAAATCACATAGGTTGTCATGTTTCAATTTAGTCAATAAAGGCCAACTACTGGAGCGAAACGGAATGCTTCGACGCTCGTGTTTCAGCCGCACGACCTCCGAGAGGCTTGGAAGAGACCTCATCTGAAAAGTGGATTCACAACGATCGAGTGTGTCGAACGTTGGCCCACAAGCTCAAACTTAAGGGTTCAAAAGTTCTGCCGAAATCACATAGGTCGTCATGTTACAATTTAGTCAATAAAGGACTAGTCCTGGAGCGAAACGGAATGCTTCGAAGCTCGTGTTTCGGCTGCACGACCTCAGAGAGGCTTGGAAGAGACCTCATCTGAAAGGTGGATTCACAACGATCGAGTGTGTCGAATGTCAGCCCACAATCTCAAACTTAAGGGTTCAAAGGTTCTGCCAAAATCACATAGGTCGTCATGTTTCAATTTAGTCAATAAAGGCCTACTACTGGAGCGAAACGGAATGCTTCGATGCTCGTGTTTCAGCCGCACGACCTCCGAGAGGCTTGGAAGAGACCTCATCTGAAAGGTGGATTCACAACGATCGAGTGTGTCGAACGTCAGCCCACAAGCTCAAACTTAAGGGTTCAAAAGTTCTGCCGAAATCACATAGGTCGTCATGTTACAATTTAGTCAAAGGACTAGTCCTGGAGCGAAACGGAATGCTTCGACGCTCGTGTTTCGGCCGCACGACCTACGAGAGGTTTGGAAGAGACCTCATCTGAAAGGTGGATTCCCAACGATCGAGTTTGGAAGAGACCTCATCTGAAAAGTGGATTCACAACGATCGAGTGTGTCGAACGTTGGCCCACAAGCTCAAACTTAAGGGTTCAAAAGTTCTGCCGAAATCACATAGGTCGTCATGTTACAATTTAGTCAATAAAGGACTAGTCCTGGAGCGAAACGGAATGCTTCGAAGCTCGTGTTTCGGCTGCACGACCTCAGAGAGGCTTGGAAGAGACCTCATCTGAAAGGTGGATTCACAACGATCGAGTGTGTCGAATGTCAGCCCACAATCTCAAACTTAAGGGTTCAAAGGTTCTGCCAAAATCACATAGGTCGTCATGTTTCAATTTAGTCAATAAAGGCCTACTACTGGAGCGAAACGGAATGCTTCGATGCTCGTGTTTCAGCCGCACGACCTCCGAGAGGCTTGGAAGAGACCTCATCTGAAAGGTGGATTCACAACGATCGAGTGTGTCGAACGTCAGCCCACAAGCTCAAACTTAAGGGTTCAAAAGTTCTGCCGAAATCACATAGGTCGTCATGTTACAATTTAGTCAAAGGACTAGTCCTGGAGCGAAACGGAATGCTTCGACGCTCGTGTTTCGGCCGCACGACCTACGAGAGGTTTGGAAGAGACCTCATCTGAAAGGTGGATTCCCAACGATCGAGTGTGTCGAACGTCAGCCCACTAGTTCAAACTTAAGGGTTCAAAAGTTCTGCATAAATCACATAGGTCGTCATGTTACAATTTAGTCAATAAAGGCCAACTACTGGAGCGAAACGGAATGCTTCGAAGCTCGTGTTTCGGCTGCACGAACTCCGAGAGGATTGGAAAAGACATCATCTGAAAGGTGGATTCACAACGATCTAGTGTGTCGAAGGTCAGCCCACTAGCTCAAACTTAAGGGATCAAAAGTTCTGCCGAAATCACATAGGTCATCATGTTTCAATTTAGTCAATAAAGGCCTACTACTGGAGCGAAACGGAATGCTTCGACGCTCGTGTTTCAGCCGCACGACCTCCGAGAGGCTTGGAAGAGACGTCATCTGAAAGGTGGATTCACAACGATCGAGTGTGTCGAACGTCATCCCACAATCTCAAACTTAAGGGTTCAAAAGTTCTGCCGAAATCATATCGGTCGTCATGTTACAATTTAGTCAATAAAGGCCTACGACTGGAGCGAAACGGAATGCTTCGACGCTTGTGTTTCGGCCGCACGACCTCAGAGAGGCTTGGAAGAGACCTCATCTGAAAGGTGGATTCACAACGATCAAGGGTGTCGAACGTCAGCCCATAATCTCAAACTTAAGGGATCAAAAGTTCTGCCGAAATCACATAGGTCGTCATGTTACAATTTAGTCAATAAAGGCCAACTACTGGAG
This sequence comes from Phycodurus eques, assembly GCF_024500275.1. Classification (NCBI taxonomy): domain Eukaryota; kingdom Metazoa; phylum Chordata; class Actinopteri; order Syngnathiformes; family Syngnathidae; genus Phycodurus; species Phycodurus eques. The sequence goes on from NW_026904044.1 coordinate 19,578, forward strand.
CGAAACGGAATGCTTCGAAGCTCGTGTTTCGGCTGCACGAACTCCGAGAGGATTGGAAGAGACCTCATCTGAAAGGTGGATTCACAACGATCGAGTGTGTCGAACGTCAGCCCACAAGCTCAAACCTAAGGGTTCAAAAGTTCTGCCGAAATCACATAGGTCGTCATGTTTCAATTTAGTCAATAAAGGCCTACTACTGGAGCGAAACGGAATGCTTCGACGCTCGTGTTTCAGCCGCACGACCTCCGAGAGGCTTGGAAGAGACCTCATCTGAAAGGTGGATACGCAACGATCGAGTGTGTCAAACGTCAGACCACTAGCTCAAACTTAAGGGTTCAAAAGTTCTGCCGAAATCACATAGGTCGTCATGTTAAAATTTAGTCAATAAAGGACTACTACTGGAGCGAAACGGAATGCTTCGACGCTCGTGTTCCGGCCGCACGACCTCCGAGAGGCTTGGAAGAGACCTCATCTGAAAGGTGGATTCAAAACGATCGAGTGTGTCGAAAGTCAGTCTATTAGCTCAAACTTAAAGGTTCAAAAGTTCTGCCGAAATCACATAGGTCGTCATGTTACAATTTAGTCAATAAAGGCCTCCTACTGGAGCGAAACGGAATGCTTCGACGCTCGTGTTTCGGCCGCAGGACCTCCGAGAGGCTTGGAAAAGACGTCATCTGAAAGGTGGATTCACAACGATCGAGTGTGTCAAACGTCAGCCCACTAGTTAAAACTTAAGGGTTCAAACGTTCTGCCGAAATCACATAGGTAGTCATGTTACAATTTAGTCAATATAGGCCTACTACTGGAGCGAAACGGAATGCTTCGACGGTCGTGTTTCGGCCGCACGACCTCCGAGAGGCTTGGAAGAGACCTCATCTGAAAGGTGGATTCAAAACGATCGAGTGTGTCGAATGTCAGTCTACTAGCTCAAACTTAAGGGTTCTAAAGTTCTGCCGAAATCACATAGGTCGACATGTTACAATTTAGTCAAAAAAGGCCTACTACTGGAGCGAAACTGAATGCTTTGACAGTCGCCACTCGGCCGCACGAACTCCGAGAGGATTGCAAGAGACCTCAACTGAAAGGTGGATTCAAAACGATCGAGTGTGTCGAATGTCAATCTACAAGCTCAAACTTAAGGGTTCAAAAGTTCTGCCGAAATCACATAGGTCGTCATGTTACAATTTAGTCAATATAGGCCTACTCCTGGAGCGAAACGGAATGCTTCGAATCTCGTGTTTCGGCTGCACGACCTCCGAGAGGCTTGGAAGAGACCTCATCTGAAAGGTGGATTCACAACGATCGAGTGTGTCGAACGTCAGCCCACAATCTCAAACTTAAGGGTTCAAAAGTTCTGCCGAAATCATATCGGTCGTCATGTTACAATTTAGTCAATAAAGGCTTCCTACTGGAGCTAAACGGAATGATTCGACGCTCGTGTTTCGGCCGCACGATCTCCGAGAAGCTTGGAAAAGACGTCATCTGAAAGGTGGATTCAAAACGATCGAGTGTTTCGAAGGTCAGCCTACTAGCTCAAACTTAAGGGTTCAAAAGTTCTGCCGAAATCACATAGGTCGTCATGTTACAATTTAGTCAATAAAGGACTACTACTGGAGCGAAACGGAATGCTTCGACGCTCGTGTTCCGGCCGGACGACCTCCGAGAGGCTTGGAAGAAACCTCATCTGAAAGGTGGATTCACAACGATCGAGTGTGTCGAACGTCAGCCCATAATCTCAAACTTAAGGGTTCAGAAGTTCTGCCGAAATCACATAGGTCGTCATGTTTTAATTTAGTCAATAAAGGCCTACTACTGGAGCGAAACGGAATGCTTCGACGCTCGTGTTTCAGCCGCACGACCTCCGAGAGGCTTGGAAGAGACCTAATTTGAAAGGTGGATTCAAAACGATCGAGTGCGTCGAAGTCAGCCCACGAGCTCAAACTTAAGGGTTCTAAAGTTCTGCCGAAATCACATAGGTCGTCATGTTACAATTTAGTCAATAAAGGCCTCCTACTGGAGCGAAACGGAATGCTTCGACGCTCGTGTTTCGGCCGCAGGACCTCCGAGAGGCTTGGAAAAGACGTCATCTGAAAGGTGGGTTCACAACGATCGAGTGTGTCAAACGTCAGCCCACTAGTTCAAACTTAAGGGTTCAAAAGTTCTGCCGAAATCACATAGGTCGTCATGTTACAATTTAGTCAATATAGGCCTACTACTGGAGCGAAACGGAAAGCTTCGACGCTCGTGTTTCGGCCGCACGACCTCCGAGAGGCTTGGAAGAGACCTCATCTGAAAGGTGGATTCAAAACGATCGAGTGTGTCGAATGTCAGTCTACTAGCTCAAACTTAAAGGTTCAAAAGTTCTGCCTAAATCACATACGTCGTCATGTTACAATTTCGTCAGTAAAGGCCTCCTACTGGTGCGAAACGGAATGCTTCGAAGCTCGTGTTTCGGCTGCACGAACTCCGAGAGGATTGGAAGAGACCTCATCTGAAAGGTGGATTCACAACGATCGAGTGTGTCGAACGTCAGCCCGCAAGCTCAAACTTAAGGGTTCAAAAGTTCTGCCGAAATCACAAAGGTCGTCATGTTACAATTTAGTCAATAAAGGCCTATTACTGGACCGAAACGGAATGCTTCGACGCTCGTGTTTCGGCCGCACGACCTCCGAGAGGCTCGGAAAAGACGTCATCTGAAAGGTGGCTTCAAAACGATCGAGTGTGTCGAATGTCAGCCTACTAGCTCAAACTTAAGGGTTCAAAAGTTCTGCCGAAATCACATAGGTCGTCATGTTCCAAATTACTGAATAAAGGCCTACTACTGGAGCGAAACGGAATGCTTCGATGCTCGTGTTTCGGCCGCACGACCTCCGAGAGGCTTGGAAGAGACCTCATCTGAAAGGTGGATTCCCAACGATCGAGTGTGTCGAACGTCAGCCCATAATCTCAAACTTAAGGGTTCAAAAGTTCTGCCGAAATCATATCGGTCGTCATGTTACAATTTAGTCAATAAAGGCCTACGAATGGAGCGAAACGGAATGCTTCGACGCTTGTGTTTCGGCCGCACGACCTCAGAGAGGCTTGGAAGAGACGTCATCTGAAAGGTGGATTCAAAACGATCGAGTGTTTCGAAGGTCAGCCTACTAGCTCAAACTTAAGGGTTCAAAAGTTCTGCCGAAATCACATAGGTCGTCATGTTACAATTTAGTCAATAAAGGACTACTACTGGAGCTAAACGGAATGATTCGACGCTCGTGTTTCGGCCGCACAATCTCCGAGAAGCTTGGATAAGACGTCATCTGAAAGGTGGATTCAAAACGATCGAGTGTTTCGAAGGTCAGCCTACTAGCTCAAACTTAAGGGTTCAAAAGTTCTGCCGAAATCACATAGGTCGTCATGTTACAATTTAGTCAATAAAGGACTACTACTGGAGCGAAACGGAATGCTTCGACGCTCGTGTTCCGGCCGGACGACCTCCGAGCGGCTTGGAAGAGACCTCATCTGAAAGGTGGATTCACAACGTTTGAGTGTGTCGAAAGTCAGCCCATAATCTCAAACTTAAGGGTTCAAAAGTTCTGCCGAAATCACATAGGTCGTCATGTTTTAATTTAGTCAATAAAGGCCTACTACTGGAGCGAAACGGAATGCTTCGACGCTCGTGTTTCAGCCGCACGACCTCCGAGAGGCTTGGAAGAGACCTCATTTGAAAGGTGGATTCAAAACGATCGAGTGTGTCGAAAGTCAGTCTATTAGCTCAAACTTAAAGGTTCAAAAGTTCTGCCGAAATCACATAGGTCGTCATGTTACAATTTAGTCAATAAAGGTCTCCTACTGGAGCGAAACGGAATGCTTCGACGCTCGTGTTTCGGCCGCAGGACCTCCGAGAGGCTTGGAAAAGACGTCATCTGAAAGGTGAATTCACAACGATCGAGTGTGTCAAACGTCAACCCACTAATTCAAACTTAAGGGTTCAAAAGTTCTGCCGAAATCACATAGGTAGTCATGTTACAATTTAGTCAATATAGGCCTACTACTGGAGCGAAACGGAATGCTTCGACGGTCGTGTTTCGGCCGCACGACCTCCGAGAGGCTTGGAAGAGACCTCATCTGAAAGGTGGATTCAAAACGATCGAGTGTGTCGAATGTCAGTCTACTGGCTCAAACTTAAAGGTTCAAAAGTTCTGCCTAAATCACAAAAGTCGTCATGTTACAATTTCGTCAATAAAGGCCTCCTACTGGAGCGAAACGGAATGCTTCGACGCTCGTGTTTCGGCCGCATGACCTCCGAGAAGCTTGGAAAAGACGTCATCTGAAAGGTGGATTCAAAACGATCGAGTGTCTCGAAGGTCAGCCTACTAGCTCAAACTTAAGGGTTCTAAAGTTCTGCCGAAATCACATAGGTCGTCATGTTACAATTTAGTCAATATAGGCCTACTACTGGAGCGAAACGGAATGCTTCGACGCTCGTGTTTCGGCCGCACGACCTCCGAGAGGCTTGGAAGAGACCTCATCTGAAAGGTGGATTCACAACGATCGAGTGTGTCAAACGTCAGCCCACTAGTTCAAACTTAAGGGTTCAAAAGTTCTGCCGAAATCACATAGGTTCGACATGTTACAATTTAGTCAATAAAGGCCTACTACTGGAGCGAAACTGAATGCTTTGACAGTCGCCGCTCGGCCGCACGAACTCCGAGAGGATTGCAAGAGACCTCATCTGAAAGGTGGATTCAAAACGATCGAGTGTGTCGAATGTCAGTCTACAAGCTCAAACTTAAAGGTTCAAAAGTTCTGCCGAAATCATAAAGGTCATCATGTGACAATTTAGTCAATAAAGGCCTACTCCTGGAGCGAAACGGAATGCTTCGAAGCTGGTGTTTCGGCTGCACGACCTCCGAGAGGCTTGGAAGAGACCTCATCTGAAAGGTGGATTCACAACGATCGAGTGTGTCGAACGTCAGCCCACAATCTCAAACTTAAGGGTTCAAAAGTTCTGCCGAAATCACATAGGTCGTCATGTTTCAATTTAGTCAATAAAGGCCAACTACTGGAGCGAAACGGAAGGCTTCGACGCTCGTGTTTGAGCCGCACGACCTCCGAGAGGCTTGGAAGAGACCTCATCTGAAAGGTGGATTCACAACGATCGAGTGTGTCGAACGTCAGCCCACAAGCTCAAACTTAAGGGTTCAAAAGTTCTGCCGAAATCACATAGGTCGTCATGTTACAATTTAGTCAATAAAGTCCAACTACTGGAGCGAAACGGAATGGTTCGAAGTTCGTGTTTTGGCTGCACGAACTCCGAGAGGATTGGAAGAGACCTCATCTGAAAGGTGGATTCAAAACGATCGAGTGTGTCGAATGTCAGCCTACTAGCTCATACTTAAGGGTTCTAAAGTTCTGCTGAAATCACATAGGTCGACATGTTACAATTTAGTCAATAAAGGCCTACTCCTGGAGCGAAACGGAATGCTTCGAAGCTCGTGTTTCGGCTGCACGACCTCCGAGAGGCTTCGAAGAGACCTCATCTGAAAGGTGGATTCACAACGATCGAGTGTGTCGAACGTCAGCCCACAAGCTCAAACTTAAGGGTTCAAAAGTTCTGCCGAAATCACATAGGTCGTCATGTTACAATTTAGTCAAGAAAGGCCTACTATTGGAGCGAAACGGAATGCTTCGAAGCTCGTGTTTCGGCTGCACGAACTCCGAGAGGATTGGAAGAGACCTCATCTGAAAGGTGGATTCACAACGATCGAGTGTGTCAAACGTCAGCCGACTAGCTCAAACTTAAGGGTTCAAAAGTTCTGCCGAAATCACATAGGTCGTCATGTTTCAATTTAGTCAATAAAGGCCAACTACTGGAGCGAAACGGAATGCTACGACGCTCGTGTTTCAGCCGCACGACCTCCGAGAGGCTTGGAAGAGACCTCATCTGAAAGGTGGATTCACAACGATCGAGTGTGTCGAACGTCAGCCCACAAGCTCAAACTTAAGGGTTCAAAAAGTTCTGCCGAAATCACATAGGTCGTCATGTTACAATTTAGTCAATAAAGGACTAGTAATGGAGCGAAACGGAATGCTTCGACGCTCGTGTTTCGGTCGCACGATTTACGAGAGGCTTGGAAGAGACCTCATCTGAAAGGTGGATTCACAACGATCGAGTGTGTCGAACGTCAGCCCATAATCTCAAACTTAAGGGATCAAAAGTTCTGCCGAAATCACATAGGTCGTCATGTTACAATTTAGTCAATAAAGGCCAACTACTGGAGCGAAATGGAATGCTTCGAAGCTCGTGTTTCGGCTGCACGAACTCCGAGAGGATTGGAAGAGACCTCATCTGAAAGGTGGATTCACAACGATCGAGTGTGTCGAACGTCAGACCACTAGCTCAAACTTAAGGGTTCAAAAGTTCTGCCGAAATCACATAGGTCGTCATGTTACAATTTAGTCAATAAAGGCCTACTCCTGGAGCGAAACGGAATGCTTCGACGCTCGTGTTTCAGCCGCACGACCTCCGAGAGGATTGGAAGAGACCTCATTTGAAAGGTGGATTCAAAACGATCGAGTGTGTCGAACGTCAGCCCACAAGCTCAAACTTAAGGGTTCAAAAGTTCTGCCGAAATCACAAAGGTCATCATGTGACAATTTAGTCAATAAAGGCCTACTCCTGGAGCGAAACGGAATGCTTCGAAGCTCGTGTTTCGGCTGTACGACCTCCGAGAGGCTTGGAAGAGACCTCATCTGAAAGGTGGATTCACAACGATCGAGTGTGTCGAACGTCAGCCCACAATCTCAAACTTAAGGGTTCAAAAGTTCTGCCGAAATCACATAGGTCGTCATGTTACAATTTAGTCAAGAAAGGCCTACTATTGGAGCGAAACGGAATGCTTCGAAGCTCGTGTTTCGGCTGCACGAACTCCGAGAGGATTGGAAGAGACCTCATCTGAAAGGTGGATTCACAACGATCGAGTGTGTCAAACGTCAGCCGACTAGCTCAAACTTAAGGGTTCAAAAGTTCTGCCGAAATCACATAGGTCGTCATGTTTCAATTTAGTCAATAAAGGCCAACTACTGGAGCGAAACGGAATGCTACGACGCTCGTGTTTCAGCCGCACGACCTCCGAGAGGCTTGGAAGGGACCTCATCTGAAAGGTGGATTCACAACGATCGAGTGTGTCGAACGTCAGCCCACAAGCTCAAACTTAAGGGTTCAAAAAGTTCTGCCGAAATCACATAGGTCGTCATGTTACAATTTAGTCAATAAAGGCCAACTACTGGAGCGAAATGGAATGCTTCGAAGCTCGTGTTTCGGCTGCACGAACTCCGAGAGGATTGGAAGAGACCTCATCTGAAAGGTGGATTCACAACGATCGAGTGTGTCGAACGTCAGCCCATAATCTCAAACTTAAGGGATCAAAAGTTCTGCCGAAATCACATAGGTCGTCATGTTACAATTTAGTCAATAAAGGCCAACTACTGGAGCGAAATGGAATGCTTCGAAGCTCGTGTTTCGGCTGCACGAACTCCGAGAGGATTGGAAGAGACCTCATCTGAAAGGTGGATTCACAACGATCGACTGTGTCGAACGTCAGACCACTAGCTCAAACTTAAGGGTTCAAAAGTTCTGCCGAAATCACATAGGTCGTCATGTTACAATTTAGTCAATAAAGGCCTACTACTGGAGCGAAACGGAATGCTTCGACGCTCGTGTTTCAGCCGCACGACCTCCGAGAGGATTGGAAGAGACCTCATTTGAAAGGTGGATTCAAAACGATCGAGTGCGTCGAAGTCAGCCCACGAGCTCAAACTTAAGGGTTCAAAAGTTCTGCCGAAATCACATAGGTCGTCATGTTACAATTTAGTCAATAAAGGCCTACTCCTGGAGCGAAACGGAATGCTTCGACGCTCGTGTTTCAGCCGCACGACCTCCGAGAGGCTTGGAAGAGACCTCATCTGAAAGGTGGATTCAAAACGATCGAGTGTGTCGAAAGTCAGTCTATTAGCTCAAACTTAAAGGTTAAAAAGTTCTGCCGAAATCACATAGGTCGTCATGTTACAATTTAGTCAATAAAGGCCTCCTACTGGAGCGAAACGGAATGCTTCGACGCTCGTGTTTCGGCCGCAGGACCTCCGAGAGGCTTCGAAAAGACGTCATCTGAAAGGTGGATTCACAACGATCGAGTGTGTCAAACGTCAGCCCACTAGTTCAAACTTAAGGGTTCAAAAGTTCTGCCGAAATCACATAGGTCGTCATGTTACAATTTAGTCAATAAAGGACTAGTAATGGAGCGAAACGGAATGCTTCGACGCTCGTGTTTCGGTCGCACGACTTACGAGAGGCTTGGAAGAGACCTCATCTGAAAGGTGGATTCACAGCGATCGAGTGTGTCGAACGTCAGCCCACAATCTCAAACTTAAGGGTTCAAAAGTTCTGCCGAAATCATATCGGTCGTCATGTTACAATTTAGTCAATAAAGGCCTACGACTGGAGCGAAACGGAATGCTTCGACGCTTGTGTTTCGGCCGCACGACCTCCGAGAGGCTTGGAAGAGACCTCATCTGAAAGGTGGATTCACAACGATCGAGTGTGTCGAACGTCAGCCCATAATCTCAAACTTAAGGGATCAAAAGTTCTGCCGAAATCACATAGGTCGTCATGTTACAATTTAGTCAAGAAAGGCCAACTACTGGAGCGAAACGGAATGCTTCGAAGCTCGTGTTTCGGCTGCACGAACTCCGAGAGGATTGGAAGAGACCTCATCTGAAAGGTGGATTCACAACGATCGAGTGTGTCGAACGTCAGCCCACTAGCTCAAACTTAAGGGTTCAAAAGTTCTGCCGAAATCACATAGGTCGTCATGTTTCAATTTAGTCAATAAAGGCCTACTACTGGAGCGAAACGGAATGCTTCGACGCTCGTGTTTCAGCCGCACGACCTCCGAGAGGCTTGGAAGAGACCTCATCTGAAAGGTGGATTCACAACGATCGAGTGTGTCAAACGTCAGCCCACTAGCTCAAACTTAAGGGTTCAAAAGTTCTGCCGAAATCACATAGGTCGTCATGTTACAATTTAGTCAATAAAGGCCTACTCCTGGAGCGAAACGGAATGCTTCGACGCTCGTGTTTCAGCCGCACGACCTCCGAGAGGATTGGAAGAGACCTCATTTGAAAGGTGGATTCAAAACAATCGAGTGTGTCGAACATCAGCCCACTAGCTCAAACTTAAAGGTTCAAAAGTTCTGCCGAAATCACAAAGGTCATCATGTGACAATTTAGTCAATAAAGGCCTACTCCTGGAGCGAAACGGAATGCTTCGACGCTCGTGTTTCAGCCGCACGACCTCCGAGAGGATTGGAAGAGACCTCATTTGAAAGGTGGATTCAAAACGATCGAGTGCGTCGAAGTCAGCCCACGAGCTCAAACTTAAGGGTTCAAAAGTTCTGCCGAAATCACATAGGTCGTCATGTTAAAAATTAGTCAATGTAGGCCTACTACTGCAGCGAAATGGAATGCTTCGACGCTCGTGTTTTCGGCCGCACGACCTCCGAGAGGCTTGGAAGAGACCTCATCTGAAAGGTGGATTCAAAACGATCGAGTGTGTCGAAAGTCAGTCTATTAGCTCAAACTTAAAGGTTCAAAAGTTCTGCCGAAATCACATAGGTTGTCATGTTACAATTTAGTCAATAAAGGCCTCCTACTGGAGGGAAACGGAATGCTTCGACGCTCGTGTTTCGGCCGCAGGACCTCCGAGAGGCTTGGAAAAGACGTCATCTGAAAGGTGGATTCAAAACGATCGAGTGTGTCGAATGTCAGCCTTCAAGCTCAAACTTAAGGGTTCAAAAGTTCTACCGAAATCACATAGGTCGTCATGTTACAATTTAGTCAATATAGGCCTACTACTGGAGCGAAACGGAATGCTTCGACGCTCGTGTTTCGGCCGCACGACCTCCGAGAGGCTTGGAAGAGACCTCATCTGAAAGGTGGATTCAAAACGATCGAGTGTGTCGAATGTCAGCCTACTAGTTCAAACTTAAGGGTTCTAAAGTTCTGCCGAAATCACATAGGTCGACATGTTACAATTTAGTCAATAAAGGCCAACTACTGGAGCGAAACGGAATGCTTCGAAGCTCGTGTTTCGGCTGCACGAACTCCGAGAGGATTGGAAAAGACATCATCTGAAAGGTGGATTCACAACGATCGAGTGTGTCGAAGGTCAGCCCACTAGCTCAAACTTAAGGGATCAAAAGTTCTGCCGAAATCACATAGGTCATCATGTTTCAATTTAGTCAATAAAGGCCTACTACTGGAGCGAAACGGAATGCTTCGACGCTCGTGTTTCAGCCGCACGACCTCCGAGAGGCTTGGAAGAGACGTCATCTGAAAGGTGGATTCACAACGATCGAGTGTGTCGAACGTCATCCCACAATCTCAAACTTAAGGGTTCAAAAGTTCTGCCGAAATCATATCGGTCGTCATGTTACAATTTAGTCAATAAAGGCCTACGACTGGAGCGAAACGGAATGCTTCGACGCTTGTGTTTCGGCCGCACGACCTCAGAGAGGCTTGGAAGAGACCTCATCTGAAAGGTGGATTCACAACGATCAAGGGTGTCGAACGTCAGCCCACAAGCTCAAACTTAAGGGTTCAAAAGTTCTGCCGAAATCACATAGGTCGTCATGTTACAATTTAGTCAATAAAGGACTAGTACTGGAGCGAAACGGAATGCTTCGACGCTCGTGTTTCGGTCGCACGACCTACGAGAGGCTTGGAAGAGACCTCATCTGAAAGGTGGATTCACAACGATCGAGTGTGTCGAACGTCAGCCCATAATCTCAAACTTAAGGGATCAAAAGTTCTGCCGAAATCACATAGGTCGTCATGTTACAATTTAGTCAATAAAGGCCAACTACTGGAGCGAAACGGAATGCTTCGAAGCTCGTGTTTCGGCTGCACGAACTCCGAGAGGATTGGAAGAGACCTCATCTGAAAGGTGGATTCACAACGATCGAGTGTGTCGAACGTCAGCCCACAAGCTCAAACCTAAGGGTTCAAAAGTTCTGCCGAAATCACATAGGTCGTCATGTTTCAATTTAGTCAATAAAGGCCTACTACTGGAGCGAAACGGAATGCTTCGACGCTCGTGTTTCAGCCGCACGACCTCCGAGAGGCTTGGAAGAGACCTCATCTGAAAGGTGGATTCGCAACGATCGAGTGTGTCAAACGTCAGACCACTAGCTCAAACTTAAGGGTTCAAAAGTTCTGCCGAAATCACATAGGTCGTCATGTTACAATTTAGTCAATAAAGGACTACTACTGGAGCGAAACGGAATGCTTCGACGCTCGTGTTCCGGCCGCACGACCTCCGAGAGGCTTGGAAGAGACCTCATCTGAAAGGTGGATTCAAAACGATCGAGTGTGTCGAAAGTCAGTCTATTAGCTCAAACTTAAAGGTTCAAAAGTTCTGCCGAAATCACATAGGTCGTCATGTTACAATTTAGTCAATAAAGGCCTCCTACTGGAGCGAAACGGAATGCTTCGACGCTCGTGTTTCGGCCGCAGGACCTCCGAGAGGCTTGGAAAAGACGTCATCTGAAAGGTGGATTCACAACGATCGAGTGTGTCAAACGTCAGCCCACTAGTTCAAACTTAAGGGTTCAAACGTTCTGCCGAAATAACATAGGTAGTCATGTTACAATTTAGTCAATATAGGCCTACTACTGGAGCGAAACTGAATGCTTTGACAGTCGCCACTCGGCCGCACGAACTCCGAGAGGATTGCAAGAGACCTCAACTGAAAGGTGGATTCACAACGATCGAGTGTGTCGAACGTCAGCCCACAATCTCAAACTTAAGGGTTCAAAAGTTCTGCCGAATTCATATCGGTCGTCATGTTACAATTTAGTCAATAAAGGCCTACGAATGGAGCGAAACGGAATGCTTCGACGCTTGTGTTTCGGCCGCACGACCTCAGAGAGGCTTGGAAGAGACGTCATCTGAAAGGTGGATTCAAAACGATCGAGTGTTTCGAAGGTCAGCCTACTAGCTCAAACTTAAGGGTTCAAAAGTTCTGCCGAAATCACATAGGTCGTCATGTTACAATTTAGTCAATAAAGGACTACTACTGGAGCTAAACGGAATGATTCGACGCTCGTGTTTCGGCCGCACGATCTCCGAGAAGCTTGGATAAGACGTCATCTGAAAGGTGGATTCAAAACGATCGAGTGTTTCGAAGGTCAGCCTACTAGCTCAAACTTAAGGGTTCAAAAGTTCTGCCGAAATCACATAGGTCGTCATGTTACAATTTAGTCAATAAAGGACTACTACTGGAGCGAAACGGAATGCTTCGACGCTCGTGTTCCGGCCGGACGACCTCCGAGCGGCTTGGAAGAGACCTCATCTGAAAGGTGGATTCACAACGTTTGAGTGTGTCGAAAGTCAGCCCATAATCTCAAACTTAAGGGTTCAAAAGTTCTGCCGAAATCACATAGGTCGTCATGTTTTAATTTAGTCAATAAAGGCCTACTACTGGAGCGAAACGGAATGCTTCGACGCTCGTGTTTCAGCCGCACGACCTCCGAGAGGCTTGGAAGAGACCTCATTTGAAAGGTGGATTCAAAACGATCGAGTGTGTCGAAAGTCAGTCTATTAGCTCAAACTTAAAGGTTCAAAAGTTCTGCCGAAATCACATAGGTCGTCATGTTACAATTTAGTCAATAAAGGCCTCCTACTGGAGCGAAACGGAATGCTTCGACGCTCGTATTTCGGCCGCAGGACCTCCGAGAGGCTTGGAAAAGACGTCATCTGAAAGGTGAATTCACAACGATCGAGTGTGTCAAACGTCAGCCCACTAATTCAAACTTAAGGGTTCAAAAGTTCTGCCGAAATCACATAGGTAGTCATGTTACAATTTAGTCAATATAGGCCTACTACTGGAGCGAAACGGAATGCTTCGACGGTCGTGTTTCGGCCGCACGACCTCCGAGAGGCTTGGAAGAGACCTCATCTGAAAGGTGGATTCAAAACGATCGAGTGTGTCGAATGTCAGTCTACTAGCTCAAACTTAAGGGTTCTAAAGTTCTGCCGAAATCACATAGGTCGACATGTTACAATTTAGTCAATAAAGGCCTACTACTGGAGCGAAACGGAATGCTTTGACAGTCGCCACTCGGCCGCACGAACTCCGAGAGGATTGCAAGAGACCTCAACTGAAAGGTGGATTCAAAACGATCGAGTGTGTCGAATGTCAATCTACAAGCTCAAACTTAAGGGTTCAAAAGTTCTGCCGAAATCACATAGGTCGTCATGTTACAATTTAGTCAATATAGGCCTACTACTGGAGCGAAACGGAATGCTTCGACGCTCGTGTTTCGGCCGCACGACCTCCGAGAGGCTTGGAAGAGACCTCATCTGAAAGGTGGATTCACAACGATCGAGTGTGTCAAACGTCAGCCCACTAGTTCAAACTTAAGGGTTCAAAAGTTCTGCCGAAATCACATAGGTTCGACATGTTACAATTTAGTCAATAAAGGCCTACTACTGGAGCGAAACTGAATGCTTTGACAGTCGCCGCTCGGCCGCACGAACTCCGAGAGGATTGCAAGAGACCTCATCTGAAAGGTGGATTCAAAACGATCGAGTGTGTCGAATGTCAGTCTACAAGCTCAAACTTAAAGGTTCAAAAGTTCTGCCGAAATCATAAAGGTCATCATGTGACAATTTAGTCAATAAAGGCCTACTCCTGGAGCGAAACGGAATGCTTCGAAGCTCGTGTTTCGGCTGCACGACCTCCGAGAGGCTTGGAAGAGACCTCATCTGAAAGGTGGATTCACAACGATCGAGTGTGTCGAACGTCAGCCCACAATCTCAAACTTAAGGGTTCAAAAGTTCTGCCGAAATCACATAGGTCGTCATGTTTCAATTTAGTCAATAAAGGCCAACTACTGGAGCGAAACGGAAGGCTTCGACGCTCGTGTTTGAGCCGCACGACCTCCGAGAGGCTTGGAAGAGACCTCATCTGAAAGGTGGATTCACAACGATCGAGTGTGTCGAACGTCAGCCCACAAGCTCAAACTTAAGGGTTCAAAAGTTCTGCCGAAATCACATAGGTCGTCATGTTACAATTTAGTCAATAAAGGCCAACTACTGGAGCGAAACGGAATGGTTCGAAGCTCGTGTTTTGGCTGCACGAACTCCGAGAGGATTGGAAGAGACCTCATCTGAAAGGTGGATTCAAAACGATCGAGTGTGTCGAATGTCAGCCCACTAGCTCATACTTAAGGGTTCTAAAGTTCTGCTGAAATCACATAGGTCGACATGTTACAATTTAGTCAATAAAGGCCTACTCCTGGAGCGAAACGGAATGCTTCGAAGCTCGTGTTTCGGCTGCACGACCTCCGAGAGGCTTCGAAGAGACCTCATCTGAAAGGTGGATTCACAACGATCGAGTGTGTCGAACGTCAGCCCACAAGCTCAAACTTAAGGGTTCAAAAAGTTCTGCCGAAATCACATAGGTCGTCATGTTACAATTTAGTCAATAAAGGACTAGTAATGGAGCGAAACGGAATGCTTCGACGCTCGTGTTTCGGTCGCACGATTTACGAGAGGCTTGGAAGAGACCTCATCTGAAAGGTGGATTCACAACGATCGAGTGTGTCGAACGTCAGCCCATAATCTCAAACTTAAGGGATCAAAAGTTCTGCCGAAATCACATAGGTCGTCATGTTACAATTTAGTCAATAAAGGCCAACTACTGGAGCGAAATGGAATGCTTCGAAGCTCGTGTTTCGGCTGCACGAACTCCGAGAGGATTGGAAGAGACCTCATCTGAAAGGTGGATTCACAACGATCGACTGTGTCGAACGTCAGACCACTAGCTCAAACTTAAGGGTTCAAAAGTTCTGCCGAAATCACATAGGTCGTCATGTTACAATTTAGTCAATAAAGGCCTACTACTGGAGCGAAACGGAATGCTTCGACGCTCGTGTTTCAGCCGCACGACCTCCGAGAGGATTGGAAGAGACCTCATTTGAAAGGTGGATTCAAAACGATCGAGTGCGTCGAAGTCAGCCCACGAGCTCAAACTTAAGGGTTCAAAAGTTCTGCCGAAATCACATAGGTCGTCATGTTACAATTTAGTCAATAAAGGCCTACTCCTGGAGCGAAACGGAATGCTTCGACGCTCGTGTTTCAGCCGCACGACCTCCGAGAGGCTTGGAAGAGACCTCATCTGAAAGGTGGATTCAAAACGATCGAGTGTGTCGAAAGTCAGTCTATTAGCTCAAACTTAAAGGTTAAAAAGTTCTGCCGAAATCACATAGGTCGTCATGTTACAATTTAGTCAATAAAGGCCTCCTACTGGAGCGAAACGGAATGCTTCGACGCTCGTGTTTCGGCCGCAGGACCTCCGAGAGGCTTCGAAAAGACGTCATCTGAAAGGTGGATTCACAACGATCGAGTGTGTCAAACGTCAGCCCACTAGTTCAAACTTAAGGGTTCAAAAGTTCTGCCGAAATCACATAGGTCGTCATGTTACAATTTAGTCAATAAAGGACTAGTAATGGAGCGAAACGGAATGCTTCGACGCTCGTGTTTCGGTCGCACGACTTACGAGAGGCTTGGAAGAGACCTCATCTGAAAGGTGGATTCACAGCGATCGAGTGTGTCGAACGTCAGCCCACAATCTCAAACTTAAGGGTTCAAAGGTTCTGCCGAAATCATATCGGTCGTCATGTTACAATTTAGTCAATAAAGGCCTACGACTGGAGCGAAACGGAATGCTTCGACGCTTGTGTTTCGGCCGCACGACCTCCGAGAGGCTTGGAAGAGACCTCATCTGAAAGGTGGATTCACAACGATCGAGTGTGTCGAACGTCAGCCCATAATCTCAAACTTAAGGGATCAAAAGTTCTGCCAAAATCACATAGGTCGTCATGTTACAATTTAGTCAAGAAAGGCCAACTACTGGAGCGAAACGGAATGCTTCGAAGCTCGTGTTTCGGCTGCACGAACTCCGAGAGGATTGGAAGAGACCTCATCTGAAAGGTGGATTCACAACGATCGAGTGTGTCAAACGTCAGCCCACTAGCTCAAACTTAAGGGTTCAAAAGTTCTGCCGAAATCACATAGGTCGTCATGTTACAATTTAGTCAATAAAGGACTACTCCTGGAGCGAAACGGAATGCTTCGACGCTCGTGTTTCAGCCGCACGACCTCCGAGAGGATTGGAAGAGACCTCATTTGAAAGGTGGATTCAAAACGATCGAGTGTGTCGAACATCAGCCCACTAGCTCAAACTTAAGGGATCAAAAGTTCTGCCGAAATCACATAGGTCGTCATGTTTCAATTTCGTCAATAAAGGCCTACTACTGGAGCGAAACGGAATGATTCGACGCTCGTGTTTCGGCCACACGACCTCCGAGAAGCTTGGAAAAGACGTCATGTGAAAGGTGGATTCAAAACGATCGAGTGTCTCGAAGGTCAGCCTACTAGCTCAAACTTAAGGGTTCTAAAGTTCTGCCGAAATCACATAGGTCATCATGTGACAATTTAGTCAATAAAGGCCTACTACTGGAGCGAAACTGAATGCTTTGACAGTCGCCGCTCGCCCGCACGAACTCCGAGAGGATTGCAAGAGACCTCATCTGAAAGGTGGATTCAAAACGATCGAGTGTGTCGAATGTCAGTCTCCTAGCTCAAACTTAAAGGTTCAAAAGTTCTGCCGAAATTACCAAGGTCATCATGTGACAATTTAGTCAATAAAGGCCTACTCCTGGAGCGAAACGGAATGCTTCGACGCTCGTGTTTCAGCCGCACGACCTCCGAGAGGATTGGAAGAGACCTCATTTGAAAGGTGGATTCAAAACGATCGAGTGCGTCGAAGTCAGCCCACGAGCTCAAACTTAAGGGTTCAAAAGTGCTGCCGAAATCACATAGGTCGTCATGTTAAAAATTAGTCAATGTAGGCCTACTACTGGAGCGAAATGGAATGCTTCGACGCTCGTGTTTTCGGCCGCACGACCTCCGAGAGGCTTGGAAGAGACCTCATCTGAAAGGTGGATTCAAAACGATCGAGTGTGTCGAAAGTCAGTCTATTAGCTCAAACTTAAAGGTTCAAAAGTTCTGCCGAAATCACATAGGTCGTCATGTTACAATTTAGTCAATAAAGGCCTCATACTGGAGGGAAACGGAATGCTTCGACGCTCGTGTTTCGGCCGCAGGACCTCCGAGAGGCTTGGAAAAGACGTCATCTGAAAGGTGGATTCAAAACGATCGAGTGTGTCGAATGTCAGCCTTCAAGCTCAAACTTAAGGGTTCAAAAGTTCTACCGAAATCACATAGGTCGTCATGTTACAATTTAGTCAATATAGGCCTACTACTGGAGCGAAACGGAATGCTTCGACGCTCGTGTTTCGGCCGCACGACCTCCGAGAGGCTTGGAAGAGACCTCATCTGAAAGGTGGATTCAAAACGATCGAGTGTGTCGAATGTCAGCCTACTAGTTCAAACTTAAGGGTTCTAAAGTTCTGCCGAAATCACATAGGTCGACATGTTACAATTTAGTCAATAAAGGCCTACGACTGGAGCGAAACTGAATGCTTTGACAGTCGCCGCTCGGCCGCACGAACTCCGAGAGGATTGCAAGAGACCTCATCTGAAAGGTGGATTCAAAACGATCGAGTGTGTCGAAAGTCAGTCTATTAGCTCAAACTTAAAGGTTCAAAAGTTCTGCCGAAATCACAAAGGTCATCATGTTACAATTTAGTCAATAAAGGCCTACTACTGGAGCGAAACTGAATGCTTTGACAGTCGCCGCTCGGCCACACGAACTCCGAGAGGATTGCAAGAGACCTCATCTGAAAGGTGGATTCAAAACGATCGAGTGTGTCGAATGTCAGTCTCCTAGCTCAAACTTAAAGGTTCAAAAGTTCTGCCGAAATCACAAAGGTCATCATGTGACAATTTAGTCAATAAAGGCCTACTCCTGGAGCGAAATGGAATGCTTCGACGCTCGTGTTTCAGCCGCACGACCTCCGAGAGGATTGGAAGAGACCTCATTTGAAAGGTGGATTCAAAACGATCGAGTGCGTCGAAGTCAGCCCACGAGCTCAAACTTAAGGGTTCAAAAGTTCTGCCGAAATCACATAGGTCGTCATGTTAAAAATTAGTCAATGTAGGCCTACTACTGGAGCGAAATGGAATGCTTCGACGCTCGTGTTTTCGGCCGCACGACCTCCGAGAGGCTTGGAAGAGACCTCATCTGAAAGGTGGATTCAAAACGATCGAGTGTGTCGAAAGTCAGTCTATTAGCTCAAACTTAAAGGTTCAAAAGTTCTCCCGAAATCACATAGGTCGTCATGTTACAATTTAGTCAATAAAGGCCTCCTACTGGAGGGAAACGGAATGCTTTGACGCTCGTGTTTCGGCC
Organism: Phycodurus eques; assembly: GCF_024500275.1. Lineage (NCBI taxonomy): Eukaryota > Metazoa > Chordata > Actinopteri > Syngnathiformes > Syngnathidae > Phycodurus > Phycodurus eques. Next base: position 37,996 of record NW_026904044.1, read on the forward strand.
GCAGGACCTCCGAGAGGCTTGGAAAAGACGTCATCTGAAAGGTGGATTCAAAACGATCGAGTGTGTCGAATGTCAGCCTTCAAGCTCAAACTTAAGGGTTCAAAAGTTCTACCGAAATCACATAGGTCGTCATGTTACAATTTAGTCAATATAGGCCTACTACTGGAGCGAAACGGAATGCTTCGACGCTCGTGTTTCGGCCGCACGACCTCCGAGAGGCTTGGAAGAGACCTCATCTGAAAGGTGGATTCAAAACGATCGAGTGTGTCGAATGTCAGCCTACTAGTTCAAACTTAAGGGTTCTAAAGTTCTGCCGAAATCACATAGGTCGACATGTTACAATTTAATCAATAAAGGCCTACGACTGGAGCGAAACTGAATGCTTTGACAGTCGCCGCTCGGCCGCACGAACTCCGAGAGGATTGCAAGAGACCTCACCTGAAAGGTGGATTCAAAAGGATCGAGTGTGTCGAATGTCAGTCTACTAGCTCAAACTTAAAGGTTCAAAAGTTCTGCCGAAATCACAAAGGTCATCATGTGACAATTTAGTCAATAAAGGCCTACTCCTGGAGCGAAACGGAATGCTTCGACGCTCGTGTTTCGGCCGCACGACCTCCGAGAAGCTTGGAAAAGACGTCATCTGAACGGTGGATTCAAAACGATCGAGTGTCTCGAAGGTCAGGCTACTAGCTCAAACTATAGGGTTCTAAAGTTCTGCCGAAATCACATAGGTCGACATGTTACAATTTAGTCAATAAAGGCCTACTACTGGAGCGAAACTGAATGCTTTGACAGTCGCCGCTCGGCCGCACGAACTCCGAGAGGATTGCAAGAGACCTCATCTGAAAGGTGGATTCAAAACGATCGAGTGTCGAATGTCAGTCTACAAGCTCAAACTTAAAGGTTCAAAAGTTCTGCCGAAATCACAAAGGTCATCATGTGACAATTTAGTCAATAAAGGCCTACTCCTGGAGCGAAACGGAATGCTTCGAAGCTCGTGTTTCGGCTGCACGACCTCCGAGAGGCTTGGAAGAGACCTCATCTGAAAGGTGGATTCACAACGATCGAGTGTGTCGAACGTCAGCCCACAATCTCAAACTTAAGGGTTCAAAAGTTCTGCCGAAATCACATAGGTCGTCATGTTTCAATTTAGTCAATAAAGGCCAACTACTGGAGCGAAACGGAAGGCTTCGACGCTCGTGTTTGAGCCGCACGACCTCCGAGAGGCTTGGAAGAGACCTCATCTGAAAGGTGGATTCACAACGATCGAGTGTGTCGAACGTCAGCCCACAAGCTCAAACTTAAGGGTTCAAAAGTTCTGCCGAAATCACATAGGTCGTCATGTTTCAATTTCGTCAATAAAGGCCTACTACTGGAGCGAAACGGAATGCTTCGACACTCGTGTTTCGGCCGCACGACATCCGAGAAGCTTGGAAAAGACGTCATCTGAAAGGTGGATTCAAAACGATCGAGTGTGTCGAACGTCAGCCCACTAGCTCAAACTTAAGGGATCAAAAGTTCTGCCGAAATCACATAGGTCGTCATGTTTCAATTTCGTCAATAAAGGCCTACTACTGGAGCGAAACGGAATGATTCGACGCTCGTGTTTCGGCCGCACGACCTCCGAGAAGCTTGGAAAAGACGTCATCTGAAAGGTGGATTCAAAACGATCGAGTGTCTCGAAGGTCAGCCTACTAGCTCAAACTTAAGGGTTCTAAAGTTCTGCCGAAATCACATAGGTCATCATGTGACAATTTAGTCAATAAAGGCCTACTACTGGAGCGAAACTGAATGCTTTGACAGTCGCCGCTCGGCCGCACGAACTCCGAGAGGATTGCAAGAGACCTCATCTGAAAGGTGGATTCAAAACGATCGAGTGTGTCGAATGTCAGTCTCCTAGCTCAAACTTAAATGTTCAAAAGTTCTGCCGAAATCACAAAGGTAATCATGTGACAATTTAGTCAATAAAGGCCTACTCCTGGAGCGAAACGGAATGCTTCGACGCTCGTGTTTCAGCCGCACGACCTCCGAGAGGATTGGAAGAGACCTCATTTGAAAGGTGGATTCAAAACGATCGAGTGCGTCGAAGTCAGCCCACGAGCTCAAACTTAAGGGTTCAAAAGTTCTGCCGAAATCACATAGGTCGTCATGTTACAATTTAGTCAATATAGGCCTACTACTGGAGCGAAACGGAATGCTTCGGCGCTCGTGTTTCGGCCACACGACCTCCGAGAGGCTTGGAAGAGACCTCATCTGAAAGGTGGATTCACAACGATCGAGTGTGTCAAACGTCAGCCCACTAGTTCAAAATTAAGGGTTCAAACGTTCTTCCGAAATCACATAGGTCGTCATGTTTCAATTTAGTCAATAAAGGCCTACTACTGGAGCGAAACGGAATGCTTCGACGCTCGTGTTTCAGCCGCACGACCTCCGAGAGGCTTGGAAGAGACCTCATCTGAAAGGTGGATTCAAAACGATCGAGTGTGTCGAATGTCAGCCTACTAGCTCAAACTTAAGGGTTCTAAAGTTCTGCCGAAATCACATAGGTCGACATGTTACAATTTAGTCAATAAAGGCCTACTACTGGAGCGAACCGGAATGCTTCGACGCTCGTGTTTCAGCCGCACGACCTCCGAGAGGCTTGGAAGAGACCTCATCTGAAAGGTGGATTCAAAACGATCGAGTGTGTCGAATGTCAGCCTACTAGCTCAAACTTAAGGGTTCTAAAGTTCTGCCGAAATCATATAGGTCGACATGTTACAATTTAGTCAATAAAGGCCTACGACTGGAGCGAAACTGAATGCTTTGACAGTCGCCGCTCGGCCGCACGAACTCCGAGAGGATTGCAAGAGACCTCATCTGAAAGGTGGATTCAAAACGATCGAGTGTGTCGAACGTCAGCCCACAAGCTCAAACTTAAGGGTTCAAAAGTTCTGCCGAAATCACATAGGTCGTCATGTTACAATTTAGTCAATAAAGGACTAGTACTGGAGCGAAACGGAATGCTTCGACGCTCGTGTTTCGGTCGCACGACTTACGAGAGGCTTGGAAGAGACCTCATCTGAAAGGTGGATTCACAACGATCGAGTGTGTCGAACGTCAGCCCACAATCTCAAACTTAAGGGTTCAAAAGTTCTGCCGAAATCATATCGGTCGTCATGTTACAATTTAGTCAATAAAGGCCTACGACTGGAGCGAAACAGAATGCTTCGACGCTTGTGTTTCGGCCGCACGACCTCCGAGAGGCTTGGAAGAGACCTCATCTGAAAGGTGGATTCACAACGATCGAGTGTGTCGAACGTCAGCCCATAATCTTAAACTTAAGGGATCAAAAGTTCTGCCGAAATCACATAGGTCGTCATGTTACAATTTAGTCAAGAAAGGCCAACTACTGGAGCGAAACGGAATGCTTCGAAGCTCGTGTTTCGGCTGCACGAACTCCGAGAGGATTGGAAGAGACCTCATCTGAAAGGTGGATTCACAACGATCGAGTGTGTCGAACGTCAGCCCACTAGCTCAAACTTAAGGGTTCCAAAGTTCTGCCGAAATCACAAAAGTCGTCATGTTTCAATTTAGTCAATAAAGGCCTACTACTGGAGCGAAACGGAATGCTTCGATGCTCGTGTTTCAGCCGCACGACCTCCGAGAGGCTTGGAAGAGACCTCATCTGAAAGGTGGATTCACAACGATCGAGTGTGTCGAACGTCAGCCCACTAGTTGAAACTTAAGGGTTCAAAAGTTCTGCCGAAATCACATAGGTCGACATGTTACAATTTAGTCAATAAAGGCCTACGACTGGAGCGAAACTGAATGCTTTGACAGTCGCCGCTCGGCCGCACGAACTCCGAGAGGATTGCAAGAGACCTCATCTGAAAGGTGGATTCAAAACGATCGAGTGTGTCGAATGTCAGTCTACTAGCTCAAACTTAAAGGTTCAAAAGTTCTGCCGAAATCACAAAGGTCATCATGTGACAATTTAGTCAATAAAGGCCTACTCCTGGAGCGAAACGGAATGCTTCGAAGCTCGTGTTTCGGCTGCACGACCTCCGAGAGGCTTGGAAGAGACCTAATCTGAAAGGTGGATTCACAACGATCGAGTGCGTCGAACGTCAGCCCACAATCTCAAACTTAAGGGTTCAAAAGTTCTGCCGAAATCACATAGGTCGTCATGTTACAATTTAGTCAAGAAAGGCCTACTATTGGAGCGAAACGGAATGCTTCGAAGCTCGTGTTTCGGCTGCACGAACTCCGAGAGGATTGGAAGAGACCTCATCTGAAAGGTGGATTCACAACGATCGAGTGTGTCAAACGTCAGCCCACTAGCTCAAACTTAAGGGTTCAAAAGTTCTGCCGAAATCACATAGGTCGTCATGTTTCAATTTAGTCAATACAGGCCAACTACTGTAGCGAAACGGAATGCTACGACGCTCGTGTTTCAGCCGCACAACCTCCGAGATGCTTGGAAGAGACCTCATCTGAAAGGTGGATTCACAACGATCGAGTGTGTCGAACGTCAGCCCACAAGCTCAAACTTAAGGGTTCAAAAGTTCTGCCGAAATCACATAGGTCGTCATGTTACAATTTAGTCAATAAAGGACTAGTAATGGAACGAAACGGAATGCTTCGACGCTCGTGTTTCGGTCGCACGACTTACGACAGGCTTGGAAGAGACCTCATCTGAAAGGTGGATTCACAACGATCGAGTGTGTCGAACGTCAGCCCATAATCTCAAACTTAAGGGATCAAAGGTTCTGCCGAAATCACATAGGTCGTCATGTTTCAATTTAGTCAATAAAGGCCTACTACTGGAGCGAAACGGAATGCTTCGACGCTCGTGTTTCAGCCGCACGACCTCCGAGAGGCTTGGAAGAGACCTCATCTGAAAGGTGGATTCACAACGATCGAGTGTGTCAAACGTCAGACCACTAGCTCAAACTTAAGGGTTCAAAAGTTCTGCCGAAATCACATAGGTCGTCATGTTACAATTTAGTCAATAAAGGCCTACTCCTGGAGCGAAACGGAATGCTTCGACGCTCGTGTTTCAGCCGCACGACCTCCGAGAGGATTGGAAGAGACCTCATTTGAAAGGTGGATTCAAAACGATCGAGTGCGTCGAAGTCAGCCCACGAGCTCAAACTTAAGGGTTCAAAAGTTCTGCCGAAATCACATAGGTCGTCATGTTAAAAATTAGTCAATGTAGGCAACTACTGGAGCGAAACGGAATGCTTCGAAGCTCGTGTTTCGGCTGCACGAACTCCGAGAGTTTTGGAAGAGACCTCATCTGAAAGGTGGATTCACAACGATCGAGTGTGTCAAACGTCAGCCCACTAGCTCAAACTTAAGGGTTCAAAAGTTCTGCCGAAATCACATAGGTCGTCATGTTTCAATTTAGTCAATAAAGGCAACTACTGGAGCGAAACGGAATGCTTCGAAGCTCGTGTTTCGGCTGCACGAACTCCGAGAGGATTGGAAGAGACCTCATCTGAAAGGTGGATTCACAACGATCGAGTGTGTCAAACGTCAGCCCACTAGCTCAAACTTAAGGGTTCAAAAGTTCTGCCGAAATCACATAGGTCGTCATGTTTCAATTTAGTCAATAAAGGCCAACTACTGGAGCGAAACAGAATGCTTCGACGCTCGTGTTTCAGCCGCACAAACTCCGAGAGGCTTGGAAGCGACCTCATCTGAAAGGTGGTTTCACAACGATCGAGTGTGTCGAACGTCAGCCCACAAGCTCAAACTTAAGGGTTCAAAAGTTCTGCCGAAATCACATAGGTCGTCATGTTACAATTTACTCAATAAAGGACTAGTACTGGAGCGAAACGGAATGCTTCGACGCTCGTGTTTCGGTCGCACGACTTACGAGAGGCTTGGAAGAGACCTCATCTGAAAGGTGGATTCACAACGATCGAGTGTGTCGAACGTCAGCCCATAATCTCAAACTTAAGGGATCAAAGGTTCTGCCGAAATCACATAGGTCGTCATGTTTCAATTTAGTCAATAAAGGCCTACTACTGGAGCGAAACGGAATGCTTCGACGCTCGTGTTTCAGCCGCACGACCTCCGAGAGGCTTGGAAGAGACCTCATCTGAAAGGTGGATTCACAACGATCGAGTGTGTCAAACGTCAGACCACTAGCTCAAACTTAAGGGTTCAAAAGTTCTGCCGAAATCACATAGGTCGTCATGTTACAATTTAGTCAATAAAGGCCTACTCCTGGAGCGAAACGGAATGCTTCGACGCTCGTGTTTCAGCCGCACGACCTCCGAGAGGATTGGAAGAGACCTCATTTGAAAGGTGGATTCAAACCGATCGAGTGCGTCGAAGTCAGCCCACGAGCTCAAACTTAAGGGTTCAAAAGTTCTGCCGAAATCACATAGGTCGTCATGTTAAAAATTAGTCAATGTAGGCAACTACTGGAGCGAAACGGAATGCTTCGAAGCTCGTGTTTCGGCTGCACGAACTCCGAGAGGATTGGAAGAGACCTCATCTGAAAGGTGGATTCACAACGATCGAGTGTGTCAAACCTCAGCCCACTAGCTCAAACTTAAGGGTTCAAAAGTTCTGCCGAAATCACATAGGTCGTCATGTTTCAATTTAGTCAATAAAGGCAACTACTGGAGCGAAACGGAATGCTTCGAAGCTCGTGTTTCGACTGCACGAACTCCGAGAGGATTGGAAGAGACCTCATCTGAAAGGTGGATTCACAACGATCGAGTGTGTCAAACGTCAGCCCACTAGCTCAAACTTAAGGGTTCAAAAGTTCCGCCGAAATCACATAGGTCGTCATGTTTCAATTTAGTCAATAAAGGCCAACTACTGGAGCGAAACGGAATGCTTCGACGCTCGTGTTTCAGCCGCACAAACTCCGAGAGGCTTGGAAGCGACCTCATCTGAAAGGTGGTTTCACAACGATCGAGTGTGTCGAACGTCAGCCCACAAGCTCAAACTTAAGGGTTCAAAAGTTCTGCCGAAATCACATAGGTCGTCATGTTACAATTTACTCAATAAAGGACTAGTACTGGAGCGAAACGGAATGCTTCGACGCTCGTGTTTCGGTCGCACGACTTACGAGAGGCTTGGAAGAGACCTCATCTGAAAGGTGGATTCACAACGATCGAGTGTGTCGAACGTCAGCCCACAATCTCAAACTTAAGGGTTCAAAAGTTCTGCCGAAATCACATAGGTCGTCATGTTTCAATTTAGTCAATAAAGGCCAACTACTGGAGCGAAACGGAATGCTTCGACGCTTGTGTTTCGGCCGCACGACCTCAGAGAGGCTTGGAAGAGACCTCATCTGAAAGGTGGATTCACAACGATCGAGTGTGTCGAACGTCAGCCCACAAGCTCAAACTTAAGGGATCAAAAGTTCCGCCGAAATCACATAGGTCGTCATGTTTCAATTTCGTCAATAAAGGCCTACTACTGGAGCGAAACGGAATGATTCGACGCTCGTGTTTCGGCCGCACGACCTCCGAGAGGCTTGGAAGAGACCTCATCTGAAAGGTGGATTCACAATGATCGAGTGTGTCAAACGTCAGCCCACTAGTTCAAAATTAAGGGTTCAAAAGTTCTTCCGAAATCACATAGGTCGCCATGTTTCAATTTAGTCAATAAAGGCCTACTACTGGAGCGAAACGGAATGCTTCGACGCTCGTGTTTCAGCCGCACGACCTCCGAGAGGCTTGGAAGAGACCTCATTTGAAAGGTGGATTCAAAACGATCGAGTGTGTCGAACGTCAGCCCACAAGCTCAAACTTAAGGGTTCTAAAGTTCTGCCGAAATCACATAGGTCGACATGTTACAATTTAGTCAATAAAGGCCTACGACTGGAGCAAAACGGAATCCTTCGACGCTTGTGTTTCGGCCGCACGACCTCAGAGAGGCTTGGAAGAGACCTCATCTGAAAGGTGGATTCACAACGATCGAGTGTGTCGAATGTCAGCCAACAATCTCAAACTTAAGGGTTCAAAGGTTCTGCCGAAATCACATAGGTCGTCATGTTACAATTTAGTCAAGAAAGGCCTACTATTGGAGCGAAACGGAATGCTTCGAAGCTCGTGTTTCGGCTGCACGAACTCCGAGAGGATTGGAAGAGACCTCATATGAAAGGTGGATTCACAACGATCGAGTGTGTCGAACGTCAGCCCACTAGCTCAAACTTAAGGGTTCCAAAGTTCTGCCGAAATCACAAAAGTCGTCATGTTTCAATTTAGTCAATAAAGGCCTACTACTGGAGCGAAACGGAATGCTTCGATGCTCGTGTTTCAGCCGCACGACCTCCGAGAGGCTTGGAAGAGACCTCATCTGAAAGGTGGATTCACAACGATCGAGTGTGTCGAACGTCAGCCCACAAGCTCAAACTTAAGGGTTCAAAAGTTCTGCCGAAATCACATAGGTCGTCATGTTCCAAATTACTCAATTAAGGCCTACGACTGGAGCGAAACTGAATGCTTTGACAGTCGCCGCTCGGCCGCACGAACTCCGAGAGGATTGCAACAGACCTCATCTGAAAGGTGGATTCAAAACGATCGAGTGTGTCGAATGTCAGTCTACTAGCTCAAACTTAAAGGTTCAAAAGTTCTGCCGAAATCACAAAGGTCATCATGTGACAATTTGGTCAATAAAGGCCTACTCCTGGAGCGAAACGGAATGCTTCGAAGCTCGTGTTTCGGCTGCACGACCTCCGAGAGGCTTGGAAGAGACCTCATCTGAAAGGTGGATTCACAACGATCGAGTGTGTCGAACGTCAGCCCACAATCTCAAACTTAAGGGTTCAAAAGTTCTGCCGAAATCACATAGGTCGACATGTTACAATTTAGTCAAGAAAGGCCTACTATTGGAGCGAAACGGAATGCTTCGAAGCTCGTGTTTCGGCTGCACCACTTACGAGAGGCTTGGAAGAGACCTCATCTGAAAGGTGGATTCACAACGATCGAGTGTGTCGAACGTCAGCCCACAATCTCAAACTTAAGGGTTAAAAAGTTCTGCCGAAATCATATCGGTCGTCATGTTACAATTTAGTCAATATAGGCCTACTACTGGAGCGAAACGGAATGCTTCGACGCTCGTGTTTCGGCCGCACGACCTCCGAGAGGCTTGGAAGAGACCTCATCTGAAAGGTGGATTCACAACGATCGAGTGTGTCAAACGTCAGCCCACTAGTTCAAAATTAAGGGTTCAAAAGTTCTTCCGAAATCACATAGGTCGTCATGTTTCAATTTAGTCAATAAAGGCCTACGACTGGAGCGAAACGGAATGCTTCGATGCTTGTGTTTCGGCCGCACGACCTCAGAGAGGCTTGGAAGAGACCTCATCTGAAAGGTGGATTCACAACGATCGAGTGTGTCGAATGTCAGCCCACAATCTCAAACTTAAGGGTTCAAAGGTTCTGCCGAAATCACATAGGTCGTCATGTTTCAATTTAGTCAATAAAGGCCTACGACTGGAGCGAAACGGAATGCTTCGACGCTTGTGTTTCGGCCGCACGACCTCAGAGAGGCTTGGAAGAGACCTCATCTGAAAGGTGGATTCACAACGATCGAGTGTGTCGAACGTCAGCCCACTAGCTCAAACTTAAGGGTTCAAAAGTTCTGCCGAAATCACAAAAGTCGTCATGTTTCAATTTAGTCAATAAAGGCCAACTACTGGAGCGAAACGGAATGCTTCGATGCTCGTGATTCAGCCGCACGACCTCCGAGAGGCTTGGAAGAGACCTCATCTGAAAGGTGGTTTCACAACGATCGAGTGTGTCGAACGTCAGCTCACAAGCTCAAACTTAAGGGTTCAAAAGTTCTGCCGAAATCACATAGGTCGTCATGTTACAATTTAGTCAATAAAGGACTAGTACTGGAGCGAAACGGAATGCTTCGACGCTCGTGTTTCGGTCGCACGACTTACGAGAGGCTTGGAAGAGACCTCATCTGAAAGGTGGATTCACAACGATCGAGTGTGTCGAACGTCAGCCCACTAGTTCAAACTTAAGGGTTCAAAAGTTCTGCCGAAATCACATAGGTCGTCATGTTTCAATTTAGTCAATAAAGGCCTACTACTGGAGCGAAACGGAATGCTTCGAAGCTCGTGTTTCGGCTGCACAAACTCCGAGAGGATTGGAAGAGACCTCATATGAAAGGTGGATTCACAACGATCGAGTGTGTCGAACGTCAGCCCACTAGCTCAAACTTAAGGGTTCCAAAGTTCTGCCGAAATCACAAACGTCGTCATGTTTCAATTTAGTTAATAAAGGCCTACTACTGGAGCGAAACGGAATGCTTCGATGCTCGTGTTTCAGCCGCACGACCTCCGAGAGGCTTGGAAGAGACCTCATCTGAAAGGTGGATTCACAACGATCGAGTGTGTCGAACGTCAGCCCACTAGTTCAAACTTAAGGGTTCAAAAGTTCTGCCGAAATCACATAGGTCGTCATGTTTCAATTTAGTCAATAAAGGCCTACTACTAGAGCGAAACGGAATGCTTCGACGCTCGTGTTTCAGCCGCACGACCTCCGAGAGGCTTGGAAGAGACCTCATCTGAAAGGTGGATTCACAACGATCGAGTGTGTCGAACGTCAGCCCATAATCTCAAACTTAAGGGATCAAAAGTTCTGCCGAAATCACATAGGTCATCATGTGACAATTTAGTCAATAAAGGCCTACTCCTGGAGCGAAACGGAATGCTTCGAAGCTCGTGTTTCGGCTGCACGACCTCCGAGAGGCTTGGAAGAGACCTCATCTGAAAGGTGGATTCACAACGATCGAGTGTGTCGAACGTCAGCCCACAATCTCAAACTTAAGGGTTCAAAAGTTCTGCCGAAATCACATAGGTCGTCATGTTACAATTTAGTCAAGAAAGGCCTACTATTGGAGCGAAACGGAATGCTTCGAAGCTCGTGTTTCGGCTGCACGAACTCCAAGAGGATTGGAAGAGACCTCATCTGAAAGGTGGATTCACAACGATCGAGTGTGTCAAACGTCAGCCCACTAGCTCAAACTTAAGGGTTCAAAAGTTCTGCCGAAATCACATAGGTCGTCATGTTTCAATTTAGTCAATACAGGCCAACTACTGTAGCGAAACGGAATGCTACGACGCTCGTGTTTCAGCCGCACAACCTCCGAGATGCTTGGAAGAGACCTCATCTGAAAGGTGGATTCACAACGATCGAGTGTGTCGAACGTCAGCCCACAAGCTCAAACTTAAGGGTTCAAAAGTTCTGCCGAAATCACATAGGTCGTCATGTTACAATTTAGTCAATAAAGGACTAGTAATGGAACGAAACGGAATGCTTCGACGCTCGTGTTTCGGTCGCACGACTTACGACAGGCTTGGAAGAGACCTCATCTGAAAGGTGGATTCACAACGATCGAGTGTGTCGAACGTCAGCCCATAATCTCAAACTTAAGGGATCAAAGGTTCTGCCGAAATCACATAGGTCGTCATGTTTCAATTTAGTCAATAAAGGCCTACTACTGGAGCGAAACGGAATGCTTCGACGCTCGTGTTTCAGCCGCACGACCTCCGAGAGGCTTGGAAGAGACCTCATCTGAAAGGTGGATTCACAACGATCGAGTGTGTCAAACGTCAGACCACTAGCTCAAACTTAAGGGTTCAAAAGTTCTTCCGAAATCACATAGGTCGTCATGTTTCAATTTAGTCAATAAAGGCCTACGACTGGAGCGAAACGGAATGCTTCGATGCTTGTGTTTCGGCCGCACGACCTCAGAGAGGCTTGGAAGAGACCTCATCTGAAAGGTGGATTCACAACGATCGAGTGTGTCGAATGTCAGCCCACAATCTCAAACTTAAGGGTTCAAAGGTTCTGCCGAAATCACATAGGTCGTCATGTTTCAATTTAGTCAATAAAGGCCTACGACTGGAGCGAAACGGAATGCTTCGACGCTTGTGTTTCGGCCGCACGACCTCAGAGAGGCTTGGAAGAGACCTCATCTGAAAGGTGGATTCACAACGATCGAGTGTGTCGAACGTCAGCCCACTAGCTCAAACTTAAGGGTTCAAAAGTTCTGCCGAAATCACAAAAGTCGTCATGTTTCAATTTAGTCAATAAAGCCAACTACTGGAGCGAAACGGAATGCTTCGATGCTCGTGATTCAGCCGCACGACCTCCGAGAGGCTTGGAAGAGACCTCATCTGAAAGGTGGTTTCACAACGATCGAGTGTGTCGAACGTCAGCTCACAAGCTCAAACTTAAGGGTTCAAAAGTTCTGCCGAAATCACATAGGTCGTCATGTTACAATTTAGTCAATAAAGGACTAGTACTGGAGCGAAACGGAATGCTTCGACGCTCGTGTTTCGGTCGCACGACTTACGAGAGGCTTGGAAGAGACCTCATCTGAAAGGTGGATTCACAACGATCGAGTGTGTCGAACGTCAGCCCACTAGTTCAAACTTAAGGGTTCAAAAGTTCTGCCGAAATCACATAGGTCGTCATGTTTCAATTTAGTCAATAAAGGCCTACTACTGGAGCGAAACGGAATGCTTCGAAGCTCGTGTTTCGGCTGCACGAACTCCGAGAGGATTGGAAGAGACCTCATATGAAAGGTGGATTCACAACGATCGAGTGTGTCGAACGTCAGCCCACTAGCTCAAACTTAAGGGTTCCAAAGTTCTGCCGAAATCACAAACGTCGTCATGTTTCAATTTAGTTAATAAAGGCCTACTACTGGAGCGAAACGGAATGCTTCGATGCTCGTGTTTCAGCCGCACGACCTCCGAGAGGCTTGGAAGAGACCTCATCTGAAAGGTGGATTCACAACGATCGAGTGTGTCGAACGTCAGCCCACTAGTTCAAACTTAAGGGTTCAAAAGTTCTGCCGAAATCACATAGGTCGTCATGTTTCAATTTAGTCAATAAAGGCCTACTACTAGAGCGAAACGGAATGCTTCGACGCTCGTGTTTCAGCCGCACGACCTCCGAGAGGCTTGGAAGAGACCTCATCTGAAAGGTGGATTCACAACGATCGAGTGTGTCGAACGTCAGCCCATAATCTCAAACTTAAGGGATCAAAAGTTCTGCCGAAATCACATAGGTCGTCATGTTACAATTTAGTCAAGAAAGGCCAACTACTGGAGCGAAACGGAATGCTTCGAAGCTCGTGTTTCGGCTGCACGAACTCCGAGAGGATTGGAAGAGACCTCATCTGAAAGGTGGATTCACAACGATCGAATGTGTCGAACGTCAGCCCACTAGCTCAAACTTAAGGGTTCCAAAGTTCTGCCGAAATCACAAAAGTCGTCATGTTTCAATTTAGTCAATAAAGGCCTACTACTGGAGCGAAACGGAATGCTTCGATGCTCGTGTTTCAGCCGCACGACCTCCGAGAGGCTTGGAAGAGACCTCATCTGAAAGGTGGATTCACAACGATCGAGTGTGTCGAACGTCAGCCCACTAGTTGAAACTTAAGGGTTCAAAAGTTCTGCCGAAATCACATAGGTCGACATGTTACAATTTAGTCAATAAAGGCCTACGACTGGAGCGAAACTGAATGCTTTGACAGTCGCCGCTCGGCCGCACGAACTCCGAGAGGATTGCAAGAGACCTCATCTGAAAGGTGGATTCAAAACGATCGAGTGTGTCGAATGTCAGTCTACTAGCTCAAACTTAAAGGTTCAAAAGTTCTGCCGAAATCACAAAGGTCATCATGTGACAATTTAGTCAATAAAGGCCTACTCCTGGAGCGAAACGGAATGCTTCGAAGCTCGTGTTTCGGCTGCACGACCTCCGAGAGGCTTGGAAGAGACCTCATCTGAAAGGTGGATTCACAACGATCGAGTGTGTCGAACGTCAGCCCACAATCTCAAACTTAAGGGTTCAAAAGTTCTGCCGAAATCACATAGGTCGTCATGTTACAATTTAGTCAAGAAAGGCCTACTATTGGAGCGAAACGGAATGCTTCGAAGCTCGTGTTTCGGCTGCACGAACTCCGAGAGGATTGGAAGAGACCTCATCTGAAAGGTGGATTCACAACGATCGAGTGTGTCAAACGTCAGCCCACTAGCTCAAACTTAAGGGTTCAAAAGTTCTGCCGAAATCACATAGGTCGTCATGTTTCAATTTAGTCAATACAGGCCAACTACTGTAGCGAAACGGAATGCTACGACGCTCGTGTTTCAGCCGCACAACCTCCGAGATGCTTGGAAGAGACCTCATCTGAAAGGTGGATTCACAACGATCGAGTGTGTCGAACGTCAGCCCACAAGCTCAAACTTAAGGGTTCAAAAGTTCTGCCGAAATCACATAGGTCGTCATGTTACAATTTAGTCAATAAAGGACTAGTAATGGAACAAAACGGAATGCTTCGACGCTCGTGTTTCGGTCGCACGACTTACGACAGGCTTGGAAGAGACCTCATCTGAAAGGTGGATTCACAACGATCGAGTGTGTCGAACGTCAGCCCATAATCTCAAACTTAAGGGATCAAAGGTTCTGCCGAAATCACATAGGTCGTCATGTTAAAAATTAGTCAATGTAGGCAACTACTGGAGCGAAACGGAATGCTTCGAAGCTCGTGTTTCGGCTGCACGAACTCCGAGAGGATTGGAAGAGACCTCATCTGAAAGGTGGATTCACAACGATCGAGTGTGTCAAACGTCAGCCCACTAGCTCAAACTTAAGGGTTCAAAAGTTCTGCCGAAATCACATAGGTCGTCATGTTTCAATTTAGTCAATAAAGGCAACTACTGGAGCGAAACGGAATGCTTCGAAGCTCGTGTTTCGGCTGCACGAACTCCGAGAGGATTGGAAGAGACCTCATCTGAAAGGTGGATTCACAACGATCGAGTGTGTCAAACGTCAGACCACTAGCTCAAACTTAAGGGTTCAAAAGTTCTGCCGAAATCACATAGGTCGTCATGTTTCAATTTAGTCAATAAAGGCCAACTACTGGAGCGAAACAGAATGCTTCGACGCTCGTGTTTCAGCCGCACAAACTCCGAGAGGCTTGGAAGCGACCTCATCTGAAAGGTGGTTTCACAACGATCGAGTGTGTCGAACGTCAGCCCACAAGCTCAAACTTAAGGGTTCAAAAGTTCTGCCGAAATCACATAGGTCGTCATGTTACAATTTACTCAATAAAGGACTAGTACTGGAGCGAAACGGAATGCTTCGACGCTCGTGTTTCGGTCGCACGACTTACGAGAGGCTTGGAAGAGACCTCATCTGAAAGGTGGATTCACAACGATCGAGTGTGTCGAACGTCAGCCCATAATCTCAAACTTAAGGGATCAAAGGTTCTGCCGAAATCACATAGGTCGTCATGTTTCAATTTAGTCAATAAAGGCCTACTACTGGAGCGAAACGGAATGCTTCGACGCTCGTGTTTCAGCCGCACGACCTCCGAGAGGCTTGGAAGAGACCTCATCTGAAAGGTGGATTCACAACGATCGAGTGTGTCAAACGTCAGACCACTAGCTCAAACTTAAGGGTTCAAAAGTTCTGCCGAAATCACATAGGTCGTCATGTTACAATTTAGTCAATAAAGGCCTACTCCTGGAGCGAAACGGAATGCTTCGACGCTCGTGTTTCAGCCGCACGACCTCCGAGAGGATTGGAAGAGACCTCATTTGAAAGGTGGATTAAAACCGATCGAGTGCGTCGAAGTCAGCCCACGAGCTCAAACTTAAGGGTTCAAAAGTTCTGCCGAAATCACATAGGTCGTCATGTTAAAAATTAGTCAATGTAGGCAACTACTGGAGCGAAACGGAATGCTTCGAAGCTCGTGTTTCGGCTGCACGAACTCCGAGAGGATTGGAAGAGACCTCATCTGAAAGGTGGATTCACAACGATCGAGTGTGTCAAACGTCAGCCCACTAGCTCAAACTTAAGGGTTCAAAAGTTCTGCCGAAATCACATAGGTCGTCATGTTTCAATTTAGTCAATAAAGGCAACTACTGGAGCGAAACGGAATGCTTCGAAGCTCGTGTTTCGACTGCACGAACTCCGAGAGGATTGGAAGAGACCTCATCTGAAAGGTGGATTCACAACGATCGAGTGTGTCAAACGTCAGCCCACTAGCTCAAACTTAAGGGTTCAAAAGTTCCGCCGAAATCACATAGGTCGTCATGTTTCAATTTAGTCAATAAAGGCCAACTACTGGAGCGAAACGGAATGCTTCGACGCTCGTGTTTCAGCCGCACAAACTCCGAGAGGCTTGGAAGCGACCTCATCTGAAAGGTGGTTTCACAACGATCGAGTGTGTCGAACGTCAGCCCACAAGCTCAAACTTAAGGGTTCAAAAGTTCTGCCGAAATCACATAGGTCGTCATGTTACAATTTACTCAATAAAGGACTAGTACTGGAGCGAAACGGAATGCTTCGACGCTCGTGTTTCGGTCGCACGACTTACGAGAGGCTTGGAAGAGACCTCATCTGAAAGGTGGATTCACAACGATCGAGTGTGTCGAACGTCAGCCCACAATCTCAAACTTAAGGGTTCAAAAGTTCTGCCGAAATCACATAGGTCGTCATGTTTCAATTTAGTCAATAAAGGCCAACTACTGGAGCGAAACGGAATGCTTCGACGCTTGTGTTTCGGCCGCACGACCTCAGAGAGGCTTGGAAGAGACCTCATCTGAAAGGTGGATTCACAACGATCGAGTGTGTCGAACGTCAGCCCACAAGCTCAAACTTAAGGGATCAAAAGTTCCGCCGAAATCACATAGGTCGTCATGTTTCAATTTCGTCAATAAAGGCCTACTACTGGAGCGAAACGGAATGATTCGACGCTCGTGTTTCTGCCGCACGACCTCCGAGAGGCTTGGAAGAGACCTCATCTGAAAGGTGGATTCACAATGATCGAGTGTGTCAAACGTCAGCCCACTAGTTCAAAATTAAGGGTTCAAAAGTTCTTCCGAAATCACATAGGTCGCCATGTTTCAATTTAGTCAATAAAGGCCTACTACTGGAGCGAAACGGAATGCTTCGACGCTCGTGTTTCAGCCGCACGACCTCCGAGAGGCTTGGAAGAGACCTCATCTGAAAGGTGGATTCAAAACGATCGAGTGTGTCGAACGTCAGCCCACAAGCTCAAACTTAAGGGTTCTAAAGTTCTGCCGAAATCACATAGGTCGACATGTTACAATTTAGTCAATAAAGGCCTACGACTGGAGCAAAACGGAATCCTTCGACGCTTGTGTTTCGGCCGCACGACCTCAGAGAGGCTTGGAAGAGACCTCATCTGAAAGGTGGATTCACAACGATCGAGTGTGTCGAATGTCAGCCAACAATCTCAAACTTAAGGGTTCAAAGGTTCTGCCGAAATCACATAGGTCGTCATGTTACAATTTAGTCAAGAAAGGCCTACTATTGGAGCGAAACGGAATGCTTCGAAGCTCGTGTTTCGGCTGCTCGAACTCCGAGAGGATTGGAAGAGACCTCATATGAAAGGTGGATTCACAACGATCGAGTGTGTCGAACGTCAGCCCACTAGCTCAAACTTAAGGGTTCCAAAGTTCTGCCGAAATCACAAAAGTCGTCATGTTTCAATTTAGTCAATAAAGGCCTACTACTGGAGCGAAACGGAATGCTTCGATGCTCGTGTTTCAGCCGCACGACCTCCGAGAGGCTTGGAAGAGACCTCATCTGAAAGGTGGATTCACAACGATCGAGTGTGACGAACGTCAGCCCACAAGCTCAAACTTAAGGGTTCAAAAGTTCTGCCGAAATCACATAGGTCGTCATGTTCCAAATTACTCAATTAAGGCCTACGACTGGAGCGAAACTGAATGCTTTGACAGTCGCCGCTCGGCCGCACGAACTCCGAGAGGATTGCAACAGACCTCATCTGAAAGGTGGATTCAAAACGATCGAGTGTGTCGAATGTCAGTCTACTAGCTCAAACTTAAAGGTTCAAAAGTTCTGCCGAAATCACAAAGGTCATCATGTGACAATTTGGTCAATAAAGGCCTACTCCTGGAGCGAAACGGAATGCTTCGAAGCTCGTGTTTCGGTTGCACGACCTCCGAGAGGCTTGGAAGAGACCTCATCTGAAAGGTGGATTCACAACGATCGAGTGTGTCGAACGTCAGCCCACAATCTCAAACTTAAGGGTTCAAAAGTTCTGCCGAAATCACATAGGTCGACATGTTACAATTTAGTCAAGAAAGGCCTACTATTGGAGCGAAACGGAATGCTTCGAAGCTCGTGTTTCGGCTGCACCACTTACGAGAGGCTTGGAAGAGACCTCATCTGAAAGGTGGATTCACAACGATCGAGTGTGTCGAACGTCAGCCCACAATCTCAAACTTAAGGGTTAAAAAGTTCTGCCGAAATCATATCGGTCGTCATGTTACAATTTAGTCAATATAGGCCTACTACTGGAGCGAAACGGAAGGCTTCGACGCTCGTGTTTCGGCCGCACGACCTCCGAGAGGCTTGGAAGAGACCTCATCTGAAAGGTGGATTCACAACGATCGAGTGTGTCAAACGTCAGCCCACTAGTTCAAAATTAAGGGTTCAAAAGTTCTTCCGAAATCACATAGGTCGTCATGTTTCAATTTAGTCAATAAAGGCCTACGACTGGAGCGAAACGGAATGCTTCGACGCTTGTGTTTCGGCCGCACGACCTCAGAGAGGCTTGGAAGAGACCTCATCTGAAAGGTGGATTCACAACGATCGAGTGTGTCGAATGTCAGCCCACAATCTCAAACTTAAGGGTTCAAAGGTTCTGCCGAAATCACATAGGTCGTCATGTTTCAATTTAGTCAATAAAGGCCTACGACTGGAGCGAAACGGAATGCTTCGACGCTTGTGTTTCGGCCGCACGACCTCAGAGAGGCTTGGAAGAGACCTCATATGAAAGGTGGATTCACAACGATCGAGTGTGTCGAACGTCAGCCCACTAGCTCAAACTTAAGGGTTCCAAAGTTCTGCCGAAATCACAAAAGTCGTCATGTTTCAATTTAGTCAATAAAGGCCTACTACTGGAGCGAAACGGAATGCTTCGATGCTCGTGATTCAGCCGCACGACCTCCGAGAGGCTTGGAAGAGACCTCATCTGAAAGGTGGATTCACAACGATCGAGTGTGTCGAACGTCAGCCCACTAGTTCAAACTTAAGGGTTCAAAAGTTCTGCCGAAATCACATAGGTCGTCATGTTACAATTTAGTCAAGAAAGGCCTACTATTGGAGCGAAACGGAATGCTTCGAAGCTCGTGTTTCAGCTGCACGAACTCCGAGAGGATTGGAAGAGACCTCATCTGAAAGGTGGATTCACAACAATTGAGTGTGTCAAACGTCAGCCCACTAGCTCAAACTTAAGGGTTCAAAAGTTCTGCCGAAATCACATAGGTCGTCATGTTTCAATTTAGTCAATAAAGGCCAACTACTGGAGCGAAACGGAATGCTTCGACGCTCGTGTTTCAGCCGCACGACCTCCGAGAGGCTTGGAAGAGACCTCATCTGAAAGGTGGTTTCACAACGATCGAGTGTGTCGAACGTCAGCTCACAAGCTCAAACTTAAGGGTTCAAAGGTTCTGCCGAAATCACATAGGTCGTCATGTTACAATTTAGTCAATAAAGGACTAGTACTGGAGCGAAACGGAATGCTTCGACGCTCGTGTTTCGGTCGCACGACTTACGAGAGGCTTGGAAGAGACCTCATCTGAAAGGTGTATTCACAACGATCGAGTGTGTCGAACGTCAGCCCACTAGTTCAAACTTAAGGGTTCAAAAGTTCTGCCGAAATCACATAGGTCGTCATGTTTCAATTTAGTCAATAAAGGCCTACTACTGGAGCGAAACGGAATGCTTCGAAGCTCGTGTTTCGGCTGCACGAACTCCGAGAGGATTGGAAGAGACCTCATATGAAAGGTGGATTCACAACGATCGAGTGTGTCGAACGTCAGCCCACTAGCTCAAACTTAAGGGTTCCAAAGTTCTGCCGAAATCACAAACGTCGTCATGTTTCAATTTAGTTAATAAAGGCCTACTACTGGAGCGAAACGGAATGCTTCGATGCTCGTGTTTCAGCCGCACGACCTCCGAGAGGCTTGGAAGAGACCTCATCTGAAAGGTGGATTCACAACGATCGAGTGTGTCGAACGTCAGCCCACTAGTTCAAACTTAAGGGTTCAAAAGTTCTGCCGAAATCACATAGGTCGTCATGTTTCAATTTAGTCAATAAAGGCCTACTACTAGAGCGAAACGGAATGCTTCGACGCTCGTGTTTCAGCCGCACGACCTCCGAGAGGCTTGGAAGAGACATCATCTGAAAGGTGGATTAAAAACGATCGAGTTTGTCGAATGTCAGCCTACTAGTTCAAACTTAAGGGTTCTAAAGTTCTGCGGAAATCACATAGGTCGACATGTTACAATTTAGTCAATAAAGGCCTACGACTGGAGCGAAACTGAATGCTTTGACAGTCGCCGCTCGGCCGCACGAACTCCGAGAGGATTGCAAGAGACCTCATCTGAAAGGTGGATTCAAAACGATCGAGTGTGTCGAATGTCAGTCTACTAGCTCAAACTTAAAGGTTCAAAAGTTCTGCCGAAATCACAAAGGTCATCATGTGACAATTTAGTCAATAAAGGCCTACTCCTGGAGCGAAACGGAATGCTTCGAAGCTCGTGTTTCGGCTGCACGACCTCCGAGAGGCTTAGAAGAGACCTCATCTGAAAGGTGGATTCACAACGATCGAGTGTGTCAAACGTCACCCCACTAGCTCAAACTTAAGGGTTCAAAAGTTCTGCCGAAATCACATAGGTCGTCATGTTTCAATTTAGTCAATAAAGGCCAACTACTGGAGCGAAACGGAATGCTTCAACGCTCGTGTTTCAGCCGCACGACCTCCGAGAGGCTTGGAAGAGACCTCATCTGAAAGGTGGATTCACAACGATCGAGTGTGTCGAACGTCAGCCCACAAGCTCAAACTTAAGGGTTCAAAGGTTCTGCCGAAATCACATAGGTCGTCATGTTACAATTTAGTCAATAAAGGACTAGTAATGGAGCGAAACGGAATGCTTCGACGCTCGTGTTTCGGTCGCACGACTTACGAGAGGCTTGGAAGAGACCTCATATGAAAGGTGGATTCACAACGATCGAGTGTGTCGAACGTCAGCCCACTAGCTCAAACTTAAGGGTTCCAAAGTTCTGCCGAAATCACAAAAGTCGTCATGTTTCAATTTAGTCAATAAAGGCCTACTACTGGAGCGAAACGGAATGCTTCGATGCTCGTGTTTCAGCCGCACGACCTCCGAGAGGCTTGGAAGAGACCTCATCTGAAAGGTGGATTCACAACGATCGAGTGTGTCGAACGTCAGCCCACAAGCTCAAACTTAAGGGTTCAAAAGTTCTGCCAAAATCACATAGGTCGTCATGTTCCAAATTACTCAATTAAGGCCTACGACTGGAGCGAAACTGAATGCTTTGACAGTCGCCGCTCGGCCGCACGAACTCCGAGAGGATTGCAACAGACCTCATCTGAAAGGTGGATTCAAAACGATCGAGTGTGTCGAATGTCAGTCTACTAGCTCAAACTTAAAGGTTCAAAAGTTCTGCCGAAATCACAAAGGTCATCATGTGACAATTTGGTCAATAAAGGCCTACTCCTGGAGCGAAACGGAATGCTTCGAAGCTCGTGTTTCGGCTGCACGACCTCCGAGAGGCTTGGAAGAGACCTCATCTGAAAGGTGGATTCACAACGATCGAGTGTGTCGAACGTCAGCCCACAATCTCAAACTTAAGGGTTCAAAAGTTTTGCCGAAATCACATAGGTCGACATGTTACAATTTAGTCAAGAAAGGCCTACTATTGGAGCGAAACGGAATGCTTCGAAGCTCGTGTTTCGGCTGCACCACTTACGAGAGGCTTGGAAGAGACCTCATCTGAAAGGTGGATTCACAACGATCGAGTGTGTCGAACGTCAGCCCACAATCTCAAACTTAAGGGTTAAAAAGTTCTGCCGAAATCATATCGGTCGTCATGTTACAATTTAGTCAATATAGGCCTACTACTGGAGCGAAACGGAATGCTTCGACGCTCGTGTTTCGGCCGCACGACCTCCGAGAGGCTTGGAAGAGACCTCATCTGAAAGGTGGATTCACAACGATCGAGTGTGTCAAACGTCAGCCCACTAGTTCAAAATTAAGGGTTCAAAAGTTCTTCCGAAATCACATAGGTCGTCATGTTTCAATTTAGTCAATAAAGGCCTACGACTGGAGCGAAACGGAATGCTTCGACGCTTGTGTTTCGGCCGCACGACCTCAGAGAGGCTTGGAAGAGACCTCATCTGAAAGGTGGATTCACAACGATCGAGTGTGTCGAATGTCAGCCCACAATCTCAAACTTAAGGGTTCAAAGGTTCTGCCGAAATCACATAGGTCGTCATGTTTCAATTTAGTCAATAAAGGCCTACGACTGGAGCGAAACGGAATGCTTCGACGCTTGTGTTTCGGCCGCACGACCTCAGAGAGGCTTGGAAGAGACCTCATATGAAAGGTGGATTCACAACGATCGAGTGTGTCGAACGTCAGCCCACTAGCTCAAACTTAAGGGTTCCAAAGTTCTGCCGAAATCACAAAAGTCGTCATGTTTCAATTTAGTCAATAAAGGCCTACTACTGGAGCGAAACGGAATGCTTCGATGCTCGTGATTCAGCCGCACGACCTCCGAGAGGCTTGGAAGAGACCTCATCTGAAAGGTGGATTCACAACGATCGAGTGTGTCGAACGTCAGCCCACTAGTTCAAACTTAAGGGTTCAAAAGTTCTGCCGAAATCACATAGGTCGTCATGTTACAATTTAGTCAAGAAAGGCCTACTATTGGAGCGAAACGGAATGCTTCGAAGCTCGTGTTTCAGCTGCACGAACTCCGAGAGGATTGGAAGAGACCTCATCTGAAAGGTGGATTCACAACAATTGAGTGTGTCAAACGTCAGCCCACTAGCTCAAACTTAAGGGTTCAAAAGTTCTGCCGAAATCACATAGGTCGTCATGTTTCAATTTAGTCAATAAAGGCCAACTACTGGAGCGAAACGGAATGCTTCGACGCTCGTGTTTCAGCCGCACGACCTCCGAGAGGCTTGGAAGAGACCTCATCTGAAAGGTGGTTTCACAACGATCGAGTGTGTCGAACGTCAGCTCACAAGCTCAAACTTAAGGGTTCAAAAGTTCTGCCGAAATCACACAGGTCGTCATGTTACAATTTAGTCAATAAAGGACTAGTACTGGAGCGAAACGGAATGCTTCGACGCTCGTGTTTCGGTCGCACGACTTACGAGAGGCTTGGAAGAGACCTCATCTGAAAGGTGGATTCACAACGATCGAGTGTGTCGAACGTCAGCCCACTAGTTCAAACTTAAGGGTTCAAAAGTTCTGCCGAAATCACATAGGTCGTCATGTTTCAATTTAGTCAATAAAGGCCTACTACTGGAGCGAAACGGAATGCTTCGAAGCTCGTGTTTCGGCTGCACGAACTCCGAGAGGATTGGAAGAGACCTCATATGAAAGGTGGATTAACAACGATCGAGTGTGTCGAACGTCAGCCCACTAGCTCAAACTTAAGGGTTCCAAAGTTCTGCCGAAATCACAAACGTCGTCTTGTTTCAATTTAGTTAATAAAGGCCTACTACTGGAGCGAAACGGAATGCTTCGATGCTCGTGTTTCAGCCGCACGACCTCCGAGAGGCTTGGAAGAGACCTCATCTGAAAGGTGGATTCACAACGATCGAGTGTGTCGAACGTCAGCCCACTAGTTCAAACTTAAGGGTTCAAAAGTTCTGCCGAAATCACATAGGTCGTCATGTTTCAATTTAGTCAATAAAGGCCTACTACTAGAGCGAAACGGAATGCTTCGACGCTCGTGTTTCAGCCGCACGACCTCCGAGAGGCTTGGAAGAGACATCATCTGAAAGGTGGATTAAAAACGATCGAGTTTGTCGAATGTCAGCCTACTAGTTCAAACTTAAGGGTTCTAAAGTTCTGCGGAAATCACATAGGTCGACATGTTACAATTTAGTCAATAAAGGCCTACGACTGGAGCGAAACTGAATGCTTTGACAGTCGCCGCTCGGCCGCACGAACTCCGAGAGGATTGCAAGAGACCTCATCTGAAAGGTGGATTCAAAACGATCGAGTGTGTCGAATGTCAGTCTACTAGCTCAAACTTAAAGGTTCAAAAGTTCTGCCGAAATCACAAAGGTCATCATGTGACAATTTAGTCAATAAAGGCCTACTCCTGGAGCGAAACGGAATGCTTCGAAGCTCGTGTTTCGGCTGCACGACCTCCGAGAGGCTTAGAAGAGACCTCATCTGAAAGGTGGATTCACAACGATCGAGTGTGTCAAACGTCACCCCACTAGCTCAAACTTAAGGGTTCAAAAGTTCTGCCGAAATCACATAGGTCGTCATGTTTCAATTTAGTCAATAAAGGCCAACTACTGGAGCGAAACGGAATGCTTCGACGCTCGTGTTTCAGCCGCACGACCTCCGAGAGGCTTGGAAGAGACCTCATCTGAAAGGTGGATTCACAACGATCGAGTGTGTCGAACGTCAGCCCACAAGCTCAAACTTAAGGGTTCAAAGGTTCTGCCGAAATCACATAGGTCGTCATGTTACAATTTAGTCAATAAAGGACTAGTAATGGAGCGAAACGGAATGCTTCGACGCTCGTGTTTCGGTCGCACGACTTACGAGAGGCTTGGAAGAGACCTCATATGAAAGGTGGATTCACAACGATCGAGTGTGTCGAACGTCAGCCCACAATCTCAAACTTAAGGGTTCAAAAGTTCTGCCGAAATCATATCGGTCGTCATGTTACAATTTAGTCAATAAAGGCCTACGACTGGAGCGAAACGGAATGCTTCGACGCTTGTGTTTCGGCCGCACGACCTCCGAGAGGCTTGGAAGAGACCTCATCTGAAAGGTGGATTCACAACGATCGAGTGTGTCGAATGTCAGCCCACAATCTCAAACTTAAGGGTTCAAAGGTTCTGCCGAAATCACATAGGTCGTCATGTTACAATTTAGTCAAAGGACTAGTCCTGGAGCGAAACGGAATGCTTCGAAGCTCGTGTTTCGGCTGCACGAACTCCGAGAGGATTGGAAGAGACATCATCTGAAAGGTGGATTCACAACGATCGAGTGTGTCGAACGTCAGCCCACTAGTTCAAACTTAAGGGTTCAAAAGTTCTGCCGAAATCACATAGGTCGTCATGTTACAATTTAGTCAAGAAAGGCCTACTATTGGAGCGAAACGGAATGCTTCGAAGCTCGTGTTTCGGCTGCACGAACTCCGAGAGGATTGGAAGAGACCTCATCTGAAAGGTGGATTCACAACAATTGAGTGTCAAACGTCAGCCCACTAGCTCACACTTAAGGTTTCAAAAGTTCTGCCGAAATCACATAGGTCGCCATGTTTCAATTTAGTCAATAAAGGCCAACTACTGGAGCGAAACGGAATGCTTCGACGCTCGTGTTTCAGCCGCACGACCTCCGAGAGGCTTGGAAGAGACCTCATCTGAAAGGTGGTTTCACAACGATCGAGTGTGTCAAACGTCAGCCCACAATCTCAAACTTAAGGGTTCAAAAGTTCTGCCGAAATCATATCGGTCGTCATGTTACAATTTAGTCAATAAAGGCCTACGACTGGAGCGAAACGGAATGCTTCGACGCTTGTGTTTCGGCCGCACGACCTCAGAGAGGCTTGGAAGAGACCTCATCCGAAAGGTGGATTCACAACGATCGAGTGTGTCGAATGTCAGCCCACTAGTTCAAACTTAAGGGTTCAAAAGTTCTGCCGAAATCACATAGGTCGTCATGTTTCAATTTAGTCAATAAAGGCCTACTACTGGAGCGAAACGGAATGCTTCGAAGCTCGTGTTTCGGCTGCACGAACTCCGAGAGGATTGGAAGAGACCTCATATGAAAGGTGGATTCACAACGATCGAGTGTGTCGAACGTCAGCCCACTAGCTCAAACTTAAGGGTTCCAAAGTTCTGCCGAAATCACAAAAGTCGTCAAGTTTCAATTTAGTTAATAAAGGCCTACTCCTGGAGCGAAACGGAATGCTTCGATGCTCGTGTTTCAGCCGCACGACCTCCGAGAGGCTTGGAAGAAACCTCATCTGAAAGGTGGATTCACAACGATCGAGTGTGTCGAACGTCAGCCCACTAGTTCAAACTTAAGGGTTCAAAAGTTCTGCCGAAATCACATAGGTCGTCATGTTTCAATTTAGTCAATAAAGGCCTACTACTGGAGCGAAACGGAATGCTTCGACGCTCGTGTTTCAGCCGCACGACCTCCGAGAGGCTTGGAAGAGACCTCATCTGAAAGGTGGATTCAAAACGATCGAGTGTGTCGAATGTCAGCCTACTAGTTCAAACTTAAGGGTTCTAAAGTTCTGCCGAAATCACATAGGTCGACATGTTACAATTTAGTCAATAAAGGCCTACGACTGGAGCGAAACTGAATGCTTTGACAGTCGCCGCTCGGCCGCACGAACTGCGAGTGGATTGCAAGAGACCTCATCTGAAAGGTGGATTCAAAACGATCGAGTGTGTCGAATGTAAGTCTACTAGCTAAAACTTAAAGGTTCAAAAGTTCTGCCGAAATCACAAAGGTCATCATGTGACAATTTATTCAATAAAGGCCTACTCCTGGAGCGAAACGGAATGCTTCGAAGCTCGTGTTTCGGCTGCACGACCTCCGAGAGGCTTAGAAGAGACCTCATCTGAAAGGTGGATTTACAACGATCGAGTGTGTCGAACGTCAGCCCACAATCTCAAACTTAAGGGTTCAAAAGTTCTGCCGAAATCACATAGGTCGTCATGTTACAATTTAGTCTAGAAAGGCCTACTGTTGGAGCGAAACGGAATGCTTCGAAGCTCGTGTTTCGGCTGCACGAACTCCGAGAGGATTGGAAGAGACCTCATCTGAAAGGTGGATTCACAACGATCGAGTGTGTCAAACGTCACCCCACTAGCTCAAACTTAAGGGTTCAAAAGTTCTGCCGAAATCACATAGGTCGTCATGTTTCAATTTAGTCAATAAAGCCCAACTACTGGAGCGAAACGGAATGCTTCGACGCTCGTGTTTCAGCCGCACGACCTCCGAGAGGCTTGGAAGAGACCTCATCTGAAAGGTGGATTCACAACGATCGAGTGTGTCGAACGTCAGCCCACAAGCTCAAACTTAAGGGTTCAAAAGTTCTGCCGAAATCACATAGGTCGTCATGTTACAATTTAGTCAATAAAGGACTAGTACTGGAGCGAAACGGAATGCTTCGACGCTCGTGTTTCGGTCGCACGACTTACGAGAGGCTTGGAAGAGACCTCATCTGAAAGGTGGATTCACAACGATCGAGTGTGTCGAACGTCAGCCCACAATCTCAAACTTAAGGCTTCAAAAGTTCTGCCGAAATCATATCGGTCGTCATGTTACAATTTAGTCAATAAAGGCCTACGACTGGAGCGAAACGGAATGCTTCGACGCTTGTGTTTCGGCCGCACGACCTCAGAGAGGCTTGGAAGAGACCTCATCTGAAAGGTGGATTCACAACGATCGAGTGTGTCGAACGTCAGCCCACTAGTTCAAACTTAAGGGTTCAAAAGTTCTGCCGAAATCACATAGGTCGTCATGTTTCAATTTAGTCAATAAAGGCCTACTACTGGAGCGAAACGGAATGCTTCGAAGCTCGTGTTTCGGCTGCACGAACTCCGAGAGGATTGGAAGAGACCTCATATGAAAGGTGGATTCACAACGATCGAGTGTGTCGAACGTCAGCCCACTAGCTCAAACTTAAGGGTTCCAAAGTTCTGCCGAAATCACAAAAGTCGTCAAGTTTCAATTTAGTTAATAAAGGCCTACTCCTGGAGCGAAACGGAATGCTTCGATGCTCGTGTTTCAGCCGCACGACCTCCGAGAGGCTTGGAAGAGACCTCATCTGAAAGGTGGATTCACAACGATCGAGTGTGTCGAACGTCAGCCCACTAGTTCAAACTTAAGGGTTCAAAAGTTCTGCCGAAATCACATAGGTCGTCATGTTTCAATTTAGTCAATAAAGGCCTACTACTGGAGCGAAACGGAATGCTTCGACGCTCGTGTTTCAGCCGCACGACTTCCGAGAGGCTTGGAAGAGACCTCATCTGAAAGGTGGATTCAAAAAGATCGAGTGTGTCGAATGTCAGCCTACTAGTTCAAACTTAAGGGTTCTAAAGTTCTGCCGAAATCACATAGGTCGACATGTTACAATTTAGTCTAGAAAGGCCTACTATTGGAGCGAAACGGAATGCTTCGAAGCTCGTGTTTCGGCTGCACGAACTCCGAGAGGATTGGAGGAGACCTCATCTGAAAGGTGGATTCACAACGATCGAGTGTGTCAAACGTCACCCCACTAGCTAAAACTTAAGGGTTCAAAAGTTCTGCCGAAATCACATAGGTCGTCATGTTTCAATTTAGTCAATAAAGGCCTACGACTGGAGCGAAACTGAATGCTTTGACAGTCGCCGCTCGGCCGCACGAACTCCGAGTGGATTGCAAGAGACCTCATCTGAAAGGTGGATTCAAAACGATCGAGTGTGTCGAATGTAAGTCTACTAGCTAAAACTTAAAGGTTCAAAAGTTCTGCCGAAATCACAAAGGTCATCATGTGACAATTTATTCAATAAAGCCCAACTACTGGAGCGAAACGGAATGCTTCGACGCTCGTGTTTCAGCCGCACGACCTCCGAGAGGCTTGGAAGAGACCTCATCTGAAAGGTGGATTCACAACGATCGAGTGTGTCGAACGTCAGCCCACAAGCTCAAACTTAAGGGTTCAAAAGTTCTGCCGAAATCACATAGGTCGTCATGTTACAATTTAGTCAATAAAGGACTAGTAATGGAGCGAAACGGAATGCTTCGACGCTCGTGTTTCGGTCGCACGACTTACGAGAGGCTTGGAAGAGACCTCATATGAAAGGTGGATTCACAACGATCGAGTGTGTCGAACGTCAGCCCACAATCTCAAACTTAAGGGTTCAAAAGTTCTGCCGAAATCATATCGGTCGTCATGTTACAATTTAGTCAATAAAGGCCTACGACTGGAGCGAAACGGAATGCTTCGACGCTTGTGTTTCGGCCGCACGACCTCCGAGAGGCTTGGAAGAGACCTCATCTGAAAGGTGGATTCACAACGATCGAGTGTGTCGAATGTCAGCCCACAATCTCAAATTTAAGGGTTCAAAGGTTCTGCCGAAATCACATAGGTCGTCATGTTACAGTTTAGTCAAAGGACTAGTCCTGGAGCGAAACGGAATGCTTCGAAGCTCGTGTTTCGGCTGCACGAACTCCGAGAGGATTGGAAGAGACATCATCTGAAAGGTGGATTCACAACGATCGAGTGTGTCGAAGGTCAGCCCACTAGCTCAAACTTAAGGGATCAAAAGCTCTGCCGAAATCACATAGGTCGTCATGTTTCAATTTAGTCAATAAAGGCCTACTACTGGAGCGAAACGGAATGCTTCGACGCTCGTGTTTCAGCCGCACGACCTCCGAGAGGCTTGGAAGAGACCTCATCTGAAAGGTGGATTCACAACGATCGAGTGTGTCGAACGTCTGCCCACAATCTCAAACTTAAGGGTTCAAAAGTTCTGCCGAAATCACATAGGTCGTCATGTTTCAATTTAGTCAATAAAGGCCTACTACTGGAGCGAAACGGAATGCTTCGACGCTCGTGTTTCAGCCGCACGACCAACGAGAGGCTTGGAAGAGACCTCATCTGAAAGGTGGATTCACAACGATCGAGTGTGTCGAACGTCAGCCCACTAGTTCAAACTTAAGGGTTCAAAAGTTCTGCCGAAATCACATAGGTCGTCATGTTACAATTTAGTCAAGAAAGGCCTACTATTGGAGCGAAACGGAATGCTTCGAAGCTCGTGTTTCGGCTGCACGAACTCCGAGAGGATTGGAAGAGACCTCATCTGAAAGGTGGATTCACAACAATCGAGTGTGTCAAACGTCAGCCCACTAGCTCAAACTTAAGGGTTCAAAAGTTCTGCCGAAATCATATCGGTCGTCATGTTACAATTTAGTCAATAAAGGCCTACAACTGGAGCGAAACGGAATGCTTCGACGCTTGTGTTTCGGCCGCACGACCTCCGAGAGGCTTGGAAGAGACCTCATCTGAAAGGTGGATTCACAACGATCGAGTGTGTCGAATGTCAGCCCACAATCTCAAACTGAAGGGTTCAAAGGTTCTGCCGAAATCACATAGGTCGTCATGTTACAATTTAGTCAAAGGACTAGTCCTGGAGCGAAACGGAATGCTTCGAAGCTCGTGTTTCGGCTGCACGAACTCCGAGAGGATTGGAAGAGACATCATCTGAAAGGTGGATTCACAACGATCAAGTGTGTCGAAGGTCAGCCCACTAGCTCAAACATAAGGGATCAAAAGTTCTGCCGAAATCACATAGGTCGTCATGTTTCAATTTAGTCAATAAAGGCCTACTACTGGAGCGAAACGGAATGCTTCGACGCTCGTGTTTCAGCCGCACGACCTCCGAGAGGCTTGGAAGAGACCTCATCTGAAAGGTGGATTCAAAACGATCGAGTGTGTCGAATGTCAGTCTACTAGCTCAAACTTAAAGGTTCATAAGTACTGCCTAAATCACATAGGTCGTCATGTTTCAATTTAGTCAATAAAGGCCAACTACTGGAGCGAAACGGAATGCTTCGACGCTCGTGTTTCAGCCGCACGACCTCCGAGAGGATTGGAAGAGACCTCATATGAAAGGTGGATTCACAACGATCGAGTGTGTCGAACGTCAGCCCACTAGCTCAAACTTAAGGGTTCCAAAGTTCTGCCGAAATCACAAAAGTCGTCATGTTTCAATTCAGTCAATAAAGGCCTACTACTGGAGCGAAACGGAATGCTTCGATGCTCGTGTTTCAGCCGCACGACCTCCGAGTGGCTTGGAAGAGACCTCATCTGAAAGGTGGATTCAAAACGATCGAGTGTGTCGAATGTCAGCCTACTAGTTCAAACTTAAGGGTTCTAAAGTTCTGCCGAAATCACATAGGTCGACATGTTACAATTTAGTCAATAAAGGCCTACGACTGGAGCGAAACGGAATGCTTCGACGCTTGTGTTTCGGCCGCACGACCTCAGAGAGGCTTGGAAGAGACCTCATCTGAAAGGTGGATTCACAACGATCGAGTGTGTCGAATGTCAGCCAACAATCTCAAACTTAAGGGTTCAAAGGTTCTGCCGAAATCACATAGGTCGTCATGTTTCAATTTAGTCAGTAAAGGCCTACTACTGGAGCGAAACGGAATGCTTCGACGCTCGTGTTTCAGCCGCACGACCTCCGAGAGGATTGGAAGAGACCTCATATGAAAGGTGGATTCACAACGATCGAGTGTGTCGAACGTCAGCCCACTAGCTCAAACTTAAGGGTTCCAAAGTTCTGCCGAAATCACAAAAGTCGTCATGTTTCAATTTAGTCAATAAAGGCCTACTACTGGAGCGAAACGGAATGCTTCGATGCTCGTGTTTCAGCCGCACGACCTCCGAGTGGCTTGGAAGAGACCTCATCTGAAAGGTGGATTCAAAACGATCGAGTGTGTCGAATGTCAGCCTACTAGTTCAAACTTAAGGGTTCTAAAGTTCTGCCGAAATCACATAGGTCGACATGTTACAATTTAGTCAATAAAGGCCAACTACTGGAGCGAAACGGAATGCTTCGACGCTCGTGTTTCAGCCGCACGACCTCCGAGAGGCTTGGAAGAGACCTCATCTGAAAAGTGGATTCACAACGATCGAGTGTGTCGAACGTCAGCCCACAAGCTCAAACTTAAGGGTTCAAAAGTTCTGCCAAAATCACATAGGTCGTCATGTTACAATTTAGTCAATAAAGGACTAGTACTGGAGCGAAACGGAATGCTTCGACGCTCGTGTTTCGGTCGCAGGACCTACGAGAGGCTTGGAAGAGACCTCATCTGAAAGGTGGATTCACAACGATCGAGTGTGTCGAACGTCATCCCACAATCTCAAACTTAAGGGTTCAAAAGTTCTGCCGAAATCATATCGGTCGTCATGTTACAATTTAGTCAATAAAGGCCTACGACTGGAGCGAAACGGAATGCTTCGACGCTTGTGTTTCGGCCGCACGACCTCAGAGAGGCTTGGAAGAGACCTCATCTGAAAGGTGGATTCACAACGATCGAGTGTGTCGAATGTCAGCCAACAATCTCAAACTTAAGGGTTCAAAGGTTCTGCCGAAATCACATAGGTCGTCATGTTTCAATTTAGTCAGTAAAGGCCTACTACTGGAGCGAAACGGAATGCTTCGATGCTCGTGTTTCAGCCGCACGACCTCCGAGAGGCTTGGAAGAGACCTCATCTGAAAGGTGGATTCACAACGATCGAGTGTGTCGAACGTCAGCCCACAAGCTCAAACTTAAGGGTTCAAAAGTTCTGCCGAAATCACATAGGTCGTCATGTTACAATTTAGTCAAAGGACTAGTCCTGGAGCGAAACGGAATGCTTCGACGCTCGTGTTTCGGCCGCACGACCTACGGGAGGCTTGGAAGAGACCTCATCTGAAAGGTGGATTCACAACGATCGAGTGTGTCGAACGTCAGCCCACTAGCTCAAACTTAAGGGTTCAAAAGTTCTGCCGAAATCACATTGGTCGTCATGTTTCAATTTAGTCAATAAAGGCCAACTACTGGAGCGAAACGGAATGCTTCGACGCTCGTGTTTCAGCCGCACGACCTCCGAGAGGCTTGGAAGAGACCTCATCTGAAAAGTGGATTCACAACGATCGAGTGTGTCGAACGTCAGCCCACAAGCTCAAACTTAAGGGTTCAAAAGTTCTGCCAAAATCACATAGGTCGTCATGTTACAATTTAGTCAATAAAGGACTAGTACTGGAGCGAAACGGAATGCTTCGACGCTCGTGTTTCGGTCGCAGGACCTACGAGAGGCTTGGAAGAGACCTCATCTGAAAGGTGGATTCACAACGATCGAGTGTGTCGAACGTCATCCCACAATCTCAAACTTAAGGGTTCAAAAGTTCTGCCGAAATCATATCGGTCGTCATGTTACAATTTAGTCAATAAAGGCCTACGACTGGAGCGAAACGGAATGCTTCGACGCTTGTGTTTCGGCCGCACGACCTCAGAGAGGCTTGGAAGAGACCTCATCTGAAAGGTGGATTCACAACGATCGAGTGTGTCGAATGTCAGCCAACAATCTCAAACTTAAGGGTTCAAAGGTTCTGCCGAAATCACATAGGTCGTCATGTTTCAATTTAGTCAGTAAAGGCCTACTACTGGAGCGAAACGGAATGCTTCGATGCTCGTGTTTCGGCTGCACGAACTCCGAGAGGATTGGAAGAGACATCATCTGAAAGGTGGATTCACAACGATCGAGTGTGTCGAAGGTCAGCCCACTAGCTCAAACTTAAGGGATCAAAAGCTCTGCCGAAATCACATAGGTCGTCATGTTTCAATTTAGTCAATAAAGGCCTACTACTGGAGCGAAACGGAATGCTTCGACGCTCGTGTTTCAGCCGCACGACCTCCGAGAGGCTTGGAAGAGACCTCATCTGAAAGGTGGATTCACAACGATCGAGTGTGTCGAACGTCTGCCCACAATCTCAAACTTAAGGGTTCAAAAGTTCTGCCGAAATCACATAGGTCGTCATGTTTCAATTTAGTCAATAAAGGCCTACTACTGGAGCGAAACGGAATGCTTCGACGCTCGTGTTTCAGCCGCACGACCAACGAGAGGCTTGGAAGAGACCTCATCTGAAAGGTGGATTCACAACGATCGAGTGTGTCGAACGTCAGCCCACTAGTTCAAACTTAAGGGTTCAAAAGTTCTGCCGAAATCACATAGGTCGTCATGTTACAATTTAGTCAAGAAAGGCCTACTATTGGAGCGAAACGGAATGCTTCGAAGCTCGTGTTTCGGCTGCACGAACTCCGAGAGGATTGGAAGAGACCTCATCTGAAAGGTGGATTCACAACAATCGAGTGTGTCAAACGTCAGCCCACTAGCTCAAACTTAAGGGTTCAAAAGTTCTGCCGAAATCATATCGGTCGTCATGTTACAATTTAGTCAATAAAGGCCTACAACTGGAGCGAAACGGAATGCTTCGACGCTTGTGTTTCGGCCGCACGACCTCCGAGAGGCTTGGAAGAGACCTCATCTGAAAGGTGGATTCACAACGATCGAGTGTGTCGAATGTCAGCCCACAATCTCAAACTGAAGGGTTCAAAGGTTCTGCCGAAATCACATAGGTCGTCATGTTACAATTTAGTCAAAGGACTAGTCCTGGAGCGAAACGGAATGCTTCGAAGCTCGTGTTTCGGCTGCACGAACTCCGAGAGGATTGGAAGAGACATCATCTGAAAGGTGGATTCACAACGATCAAGTGTGTCGAAGGTCAGCCCACTAGCTCAAACATAAGGGATCAAAAGTTCTGCCGAAATCACATAGGTCGTCATGTTTCAATTTAGTCAATAAAGGCCTACTACTGGAGCGAAACGGAATGCTTCGACGCTCGTGTTTCAGCCGCACGACCTCCGAGAGGCTTGGAAGAGACCTCATCTGAAAGGTGGATTCAAAACGATCGAGTGTGTCGAATGTCAGTCTACTAGCTCAAACTTAAAGGTTCA
Source organism: Phycodurus eques (assembly GCF_024500275.1). NCBI lineage: Eukaryota > Metazoa > Chordata > Actinopteri > Syngnathiformes > Syngnathidae > Phycodurus > Phycodurus eques. The sequence goes on from NW_026904044.1 coordinate 72,608, forward strand.
TAAGTACTGCCTAAATCACATAGGTCGTCATGTTTCAATTTAGTCAATAAAGGCCAACTACTGGAGCGAAACGGAATGCTTCGACGCTCGTGTTTCAGCCGCACGACCTCCGAGAGGATTGGAAGAGACCTCATATGAAAGGTGGATTCACAACGATCGAGTGTGTCGAACGTCAGCCCACTAGCTCAAACTTAAGGGTTCCAAAGTTCTGCCGAAATCACAAAAGTCGTCATGTTTCAATTCAGTCAATAAAGGCCTACTACTGGAGCGAAACGGAATGCTTCGATGCTCGTGTTTCAGCCGCACGACCTCCGAGTGGCTTGGAAGAGACCTCATCTGAAAGGTGGATTCAAAACGATCGAGTGTGTCGAATGTCAGCCTACTAGTTCAAACTTAAGGGTTCTAAAGTTCTGCCGAAATCACATAGGTCGACATGTTACAATTTAGTCAATAAAGGCCTACGACTGGAGCGAAACGGAATGCTTCGACGCTTGTGTTTCGGCCGCACGACCTCAGAGAGGCTTGGAAGAGACCTCATCTGAAAGGTGGATTCACAACGATCGAGTGTGTCGAATGTCAGCCAACAATCTCAAACTTAAGGGTTCAAAGGTTCTGCCGAAATCACATAGGTCGTCATGTTTCAATTTAGTCAGTAAAGGCCTACTACTGGAGCGAAACGGAATGCTTCGACGCTCGTGTTTCAGCCGCACGACCTCCGAGAGGATTGGAAGAGACCTCATATGAAAGGTGGATTCACAACGATCGAGTGTGTCGAACGTCAGCCCACTAGCTCAAACTTAAGGGTTCCAAAGTTCTGCCGAAATCACAAAAGTCGTCATGTTTCAATTTAGTCAATAAAGGCCTACTACTGGAGCGAAACGGAATGCTTCGATGCTCGTGTTTCAGCCGCACGACCTCCGAGTGGCTTGGAAGAGACCTCATCTGAAAGGTGGATTCAAAACGATCGAGTGTGTCGAATGTCAGCCTACTAGTTCAAACTTAAGGGTTCTAAAGTTCTGCCGAAATCACATAGGTCGACATGTTACAATTTAGTCAATAAAGGCAACTACTGGAGCGAAACGGAATGCTTCGACGCTCGTGTTTCAGCCGCACGACCTCCGAGAGGCTTGGAAGAGACCTCATCTGAAAAGTGGATTCACAACGATCGAGTGTGTCGAACGTCAGCCCACAAGCTCAAACTTAAGGGTTCAAAAGTTCTGCCAAAATCACATAGGTCGTCATGTTACAATTTAGTCAATAAAGGACTAGTACTGGAGCGAAACGGAATGCTTCGACGCTCGTGTTTCGGTCGCAGGACCTACGAGAGGCTTGGAAGAGACCTCATCTGAAAGGTGGATTCACAACGATCGAGTGTGTCGAACGTCATCCCACAATCTCAAACTTAAGGGTTCAAAAGTTCTGCCGAAATCATATCGGTCGTCATGTTACAATTTAGTCAATAAAGGCCTACGACTGGAGCGAAACGGAATGCTTCGACGCTTGTGTTTCGGCCGCACGACCTCAGAGAGGCTTGGAAGAGACCTCATCTGAAAGGTGGATTCACAACGATCGAGTGTGTCGAATGTCAGCCAACAATCTCAAACTTAAGGGTTCAAAGGTTCTGCCGAAATCACATAGGTCGTCATGTTTCAATTTAGTCAGTAAAGGCCTACTACTGGAGCGAAACGGAATGCTTCGATGCTCGTGTTTCAGCCGCACGACCTCCGAGAGGCTTGGAAGAGACCTCATCTGAAAGGTGGATTCACAACGATCGAGTGTGTCGAACGTCAGCCCACAAGCTCAAACTTAAGGGTTCAAAAGTTCTGCCGAAATCACATAGGTCGTCATGTTACAATTTAGTCAAAGGACTAGTCCTGGAGCGAAACGGAATGCTTCGACGCTCGTGTTTCGGCCGCACGACCTACGGGAGGCTTGGAAGAGACCTCATCTGAAAGGTGGATTCACAACGATCGAGTGTGTCGAACGTCAGCCCACTAGCTCAAACTTAAGGGTTCAAAAGTTCTGCCGAAATCACATTGGTCGTCATGTTTCAATTTAGTCAATAAAGGCCAACTACTGGAGCGAAACGGAATGCTTCGACGCTCGTGTTTCAGCCGCACGACCTCCGAGAGGCTTGGAAGAGACCTCATCTGAAAAGTGGATTCACAACGATCGAGTGTGTCGAACGTCAGCCCACAAGCTCAAACTTAAGGGTTCAAAAGTTCTGCCAAAATCACATAGGTCGTCATGTTACAATTTAGTCAATAAAGGACTAGTACTGGAGCGAAACGGAATGCTTCGACGCTCGTGTTTCGGTCGCAGGGACCTACGAGAGGCTTGGAAGAGACCTCATCTGAAAGGTGGATTCACAACGATCGAGTGTGTCGAACGTCATCCCACAATCTCAAACTTAAGGGTTCAAAAGTTCTGCCGAAATCATATCGGTCGTCATGTTACAATTTAGTCAATAAAGGCCTACGACTGGAGCGAAACGGAATGCTTCGACGCTTGTGTTTCGGCCGCACGACCTCAGAGAGGCTTGGAAGAGACCTCATCTGAAAGGTGGATTCACAACGATCGAGTGTGTCGAATGTCAGCCAACAATCTCAAACTTAAGGGTTCAAAGGTTCTGCCGAAATCACATAGGTCGTCATGTTTCAATTTAGTCAGTAAAGGCCTACTACTGGAGCGAAACGGAATGCTTCGATGCTCGTGTTTCAGCCGCACGACCTCCGAGAGGCTTGGAAGAGACCTCATCTGAAAGGTGGATTCACAACGATCGAGTGTGTCGAACGTCAGCCCACAAGCTCAAACTTAAGGGTTCAAAAGTTCTGCCGAAATCACATAGGTCGTCATGTTACAATTTAGTCAAAGGACTAGTCCTGGAGCGAAACGGAATGCTTCGACGCTCGTGTTTCGGCCGCACGACCTACGGGAGGCTTGGAAGAGACCTCATCTGAAAGGTGGATTCACAACGATCGAGTGTGTCGAACGTCAGCCCACTAGCTCAAACTTAAGGGTTCAAAAGTTCTGCCGAAATCACATTGGTCGTCATGTTTCAATTTAGTCAATAAAGGCAACTACTGGAGCGAAACGGAATGCTTCGACGCTCGTGTTTCAGCCGCACGACCTCCGAGAGGCTTGGAAGAGACCTCATCTGAAAAGTGGATTCACAACGATCGAGTGTGTCGAACGTCAGCCCACAAGCTCAAACTTAAGGGTTCAAAAGTTCTGCCAAAATCACATAGGTCGTCATGTTACAATTTAGTCAATAAAGGACTAGTACTGGAGCGAAACGGAATGCTTCGACGCTCGTGTTTCGGTCGCAGGACCTACGAGAGGCTTGGAAGAGACCTCATCTGAAAGGTGGATTCACAACGATCGAGTGTGTCGAACGTCATCCCACAATCTCAAACTTAAGGGTTCAAAAGTTCTGCCGAAATCATATCGGTCGTCATTATACAATTTAGTCAATAAAGGCCTACGACTGGAGCGAAACGGAATGCTTCGACGCTTGTGTTTCGGCCGCACGACCTCAGAGAGGCTTGGAAGAGACCTCATCTGAAAGGTGGATTCACAACGATCGAGTGTGTCGAATGTCAGCCAACAATCTCAAACTTAAGGGTTCAAAGGTTCTGCCGAAATCACATAGGTCGTCATGTTTCAATTTAGTCAGTAAAGGCCTACTACTGGAGCGAAACGGAATGCTTCGATGCTCGTGTTTCAGCCGCACGACCTCCGAGAGGCTTGGAAGAGACCTCATCTGAAAGGTGGATTCACAACGATCGAGTGTGTCGAACGTCAGCCCACAAGCTCAAACTTAAGGGTTCAAAAGTTCTGCCGAAATCACATAGGTCGTCATGTTACAATTTAGTCAAAGGACTAGTCCTGGAGCGAAACGGAATGCTTCGACGCTCGTGTTTCGGCCGCACGACCTACGGGAGGTTTGGAAGAGACCTCATCTGAAAGGTGGATTCCCAACGATCGAGTGTGTCGAACGTCAGCCCACTAGTTCAAACTTAAGGGTTCAAAAGTTCTGCATAAATCACATAGGTCGTCATGTTACAATTTAGTCAATAAAGGCCAACTACTGGAGCGAAACGGAATGCTTCGAAGCTCGTGTTTCGGCGGCACGAACTCCGAGAGGATTGGAAGAGACATCATCTGAAAGGTGGATTCACAACGATCGAGTGTGTCGAAGGTCAGCCCACTAGCTCAAACTTAAGGGATCAAAGGTTCTGCCGAAATCACATAGGTCGTCATGTTTCAATTTAGTCAGTAAAGGCCTACTACTGGAGCGAAACGGAATGCTTCGATGCTCGTGTTTCAGCCGCACGACCTCCGAGAGGCTTGGAAGAGACCTCATCTGAAAGGTGGATTCACAACGATCGAGTGTGTCGAACGTCAGCCCACAAGCTCAAACTTAAGGGTTCAAAAGTTCTGCCGAAATCACATAGGTCGTCATGTTACAATTTAGTCAAAGGACTAGTCCTGGAGCGAAACGGAATGCTTCGACGCTCGTGTTTCGGCCGCACGACCTACGGGAGGCTTGGAAGAGACCTCATCTGAAAGGTGGATTCACAACGATCGAGTGTGTCGAACGTCAGCCCACTAGCTCAAACTTAAGGGTTCAAAAGTTCTGCCGAAATCACATTGGTCGTCATGTTTCAATTTAGTCAATAAAGGCCAACTACTGGAGCGAAACGGAATGCTTCGACGCTCGTGTTTCAGCCGCACGACCTCCGAGAGGCTTGGAAGAGACCTCATCTGAAAAGTGGATTCACAACGATCGAGTGTGTCGAACGTCAGCCCACAAGCTCAAACTTAAGGGTTCAAAAGTTCTGCCAAAATCACATAGGTCGTCATGTTACAATTTAGTCAATAAAGGACTAGTACTGGAGCGAAACGGAATGCTTCGACGCTCGTGTTTCGGTCGCAGGACCTACGAGAGGCTTGGAAGAGACCTCATCTGAAAGGTGGATTCACAACGATCGAGTGTGTCGAACGTCATCCCACAATCTCAAACTTAAGGGTTCAAAAGTTCTGCCGAAATCATATCGGTCGTCATTATACAATTTAGTCAATAAAGGCCTACGACTGGAGCGAAACGGAATGCTTCGACGCTTGTGTTTCGGCCGCACGACCTCAGAGAGGCTTGGAAGAGACCTCATCTGAAAGGTGGATTCACAACGATCGAGTGTGTCGAATGTCAGCCAACAATCTCAAACTTAAGGGTTCAAAGGTTCTGCCGAAATCACATAGGTCGTCATGTTTCAATTTAGTCAGTAAAGGCCTACTACTGGAGCGAAACGGAATGCTTCGATGCTCGTGTTTCAGCCGCACGACCTCCGAGAGGCTTGGAAGAGACCTCATCTGAAAGGTGGATTCACAACGATCGAGTGTGTCGAACGTCAGCCCACAAGCTCAAACTTAAGGGTTCAAAAGTTCTGCCGAAATCACATAGGTCGTCATGTTACAATTTAGTCAAAGGACTAGTCCTGGAGCGAAACGGAATGCTTCGACGCTCGTGTTTCGGCCGCACGACCTACGGGAGGTTTGGAAGAGACCTCATCTGAAAGGTGGATTCCCAACGATCGAGTGTGTCGAACGTCAGCCCACTAGTTCAAACTTAAGGGTTCAAAAGTTCTGCATAAATCACATAGGTCGTCATGTTACAATTTAGTCAATAAAGGCCAACTACTGGAGCGAAACGGAATGCTTCGAAGCTCGTGTTTCGGCGGCACGAACTCCGAGAGGATTGGAAGAGACATCATCTGAAAGGTGGATTCACAACGATCGAGTGTGTCGAAGGTCAGCCCACTAGCTCAAACTTAAGGGATCAAAAGTTCTGCCGAAATCACATAGGTCGTCATGTTTCAATTTAGTCAATAAAGGCCTACTACTGGAGCGAAACGGAATGCTTCGAAGCTCGTGTTTCAGACGCACGACCTCCGAGAGGCTTGGAAGAGACCTCATCTGAAAGGTGGATTCAAAATGATCGAGTGTGTCGAATGTCAGTCTACTAGCTCAAACTTAAAGGTTCAAAAGTTCTGCCTAAATCACATAGGTCGTCATGTTACAATTTAGTCAATAAAGTCTTCCTACTGGAGCTAAACGGAATGGTTAGACGCTCGTGTTTCGGCCGCACGATCTCCGAGAAGCTTGGAAAAGACGTCATCTGAAAGGTGGATTCAAAACGATCGAGTGTTTCGAAGGTCAGCCTACTAGCTCAAACTTAAGCGTTCTAAAGTTATGCCGAAATCACATCGGTCGTAATGTTACAATTTAGTCAATATAGGCCTACTACTGGAGCGAAACGGAATGCTTCGACGCTCGTGTTTCAGCCGCACGACCTCCGAGAGGATTGGAAGAGACCTCATCTGAAAGGTGGATTCACAACGATCGAGTGTGTCGAACGTCAGGCCACTAGCTCAAACTTAAGGGTTCAAAAGTTCTGCCGAAATCACATAGGTTGTCATGTTTCAATTTAGTCAATAAAGGCCAACTACTGGAGCGAAACGGAATGCTTCGACGCTCGTGTTTCAGCCGCACGACCTCCGAGAGGCTTGGAAGAGACCTCATCTGAAAAGTGGATTCACAACGATCGAGTGTGTCGAACGTCAGCCCACAAGCTCAAACTTAAGGGTTCAAAAGTTCTGCCGAAATCACATAGGTCGTCATGTTACAATTTAGTCAATAAAGGACTAGTACTGGAGCGAAACGGAATGCTTCGACGCTCGTGTTTCGGTCGCAGGACCTACGAGAGGCTTGGAAGAGACCTCATCTGAAAGGTGGATTCACAACGATCGAGTGTGTCGAACGTCAGCCCACAATCTCAAACTTAAGGGTTCAAAAGTTCTGCCGAAATCATATCGGTCGTCATGTTACAATTTAGTCAATAAAGGCCTACGACTGGAGCGAAACGGAATGCTTCGACGCTTGTGTTTCGGCCGCACGACCTCAGAGAGGCTTGGAAGAGACCTCATCTGAAAGGTGGATTCACAACGATCGAGTGTGTCGAATGTCAGCCCACAATCTCAAACTTAAGGGTTCAAAGGTTCTGCCGAAATCACATAGGTCGTCATGTTTCAATTTAGTCAATAAAGGCCTACTACTGGAGCGAAACGGAATGCTTCGATGCTCGTGTTTCAGCCGCACGACCTCCGAGAGGCTTGGAAGAGACCTCATCTGAAAGGTGGATTCACAACGATCGAGTGTGTCGAACGTCAGCCCACAAGCTCAAACTTAAGGGTTCAAAAGTTCTGCCGAAATCACATAGGTCGTCATGTTACAATTTAGTCAAAGGACTAGTCCTGGAGCGAAACGGAATGCTTCGACGCTCGTGTTTCGGCCGCACGACCTACGAGAGGTTTGGAAGAGACCTCATCTGAAAGGTGGATTCCCAACGATCGAGTGTGTCGAACGTCAGCCCACTAGTTCAAACTTAAGGGTTCAAAAGTTCTGCATAAATCACATAGGTCGTCATGTTACAATTTAGTCAATAAAGGCCAACTACTGGAGCGAAACGGAATGCTTCGAAGCTCGTGTTTCGGCTGCACGAACTCCGAGAGGATTGGAAAAGACATCATCTGAAAGGTGGATTCACAACGATCGAGTGTGTCGAAGGTCAGCCCACTAGCTCAAACTTAAGGGATCAAAAGTTCTGCCGAAATCACATAGGTCATCATGTTTCAATTTAGTCAATAAAGGCCTACTACTGGAGCGAAACGGAATGCTTCGACGCTCGTGTTTCAGCCGCACGACCTCCGAGAGGCTTGGAAGAGACGTCATCTGAAAGGTGGATTCACAACGATCGAGTGTGTCGAACGTCATCCCACAATCTCAAACTTAAGGGTTCAAAAGTTCTGCCGAAATCATATCGGTCGTCATGTTACAATTTAGTCAATAAAGGCCTACGACTGGAGCGAAACGGAATGCTTCGACGCTTGTGTTTCGGCCGCACGACCTCAGAGAGGCTTGGAAGAGACCTCATCTGAAAGGTGGATTCACAACGATCAAGGGTGTCGAACGTCAGCCCACAAGCTCAAACTTAAGGGTTCAAAAGTTCTGCCGAAATCACATAGGTCGTCATGTTACAATTTAGTCAATAAAGGACTAGTACTGGAGCGAAACGGAATGCTTCGACGCTCGTGTTTCGGTCGCACGACCTACGAGAGGCTTGGAAGAGACCTCATCTGAAAGGTGGATTCACAACGATCGAGTGTGTCGAACGTCAGCCCATAATCTCAAACTTAAGGGATCAAAAGTTCTGCCGAAATCACATAGGTCGTCATGTTACAATTTAGTCAATAAAGGCCAACTACTGGAGCGAAACGGAATGCTTCGAAGCTCGTGTTTCGGCTGCACGAACTCCGAGAGGATTGGAAGAGACCTCATCTGAAAGGTGGATTCACAACGATCGAGTGTGTCGAACGTCAGCCCACAAGCTCAAACCTAAGGGTTCAAAAGTTCTGCCGAAATCACATAGGTCGTCATGTTTCAATTTAGTCAATAAAGGCCTACTACTGGAGCGAAACGGAATGCTTCGACGCTCGTGTTTCAGCCGCACGACCTCCGAGAGGCTTGGAAGAGACCTCATCTGAAAAGTGGATTCACAACGATCGAGTGTGTCGAACGTCAGCCCACAAGCTCAAACTTAAGGGTTCAAAAGTTCTGCCGAAATCACATAGATCGTCATGTTACAATTTAGTCAATAAAGGACTAGTACTGGAGCGAAACGGAATGCTTCGACGCTCGTGTTTCGGTCGCAGGACCTACGAGAGGCTTGGAAGAGACCTCATCTGAAAGGTGGATTCACAACGATCGAGTGTGTCGAACGTCAGCCCACAATCTCAAACTTAAGGGTTCAAAAGTTCTGCCGAAATCATATCGGTCGTCATGTTACAATTTAGTCAATAAAGGCCTACGACTGGAGCGAAACGGAATGCTTCGACGCTTGTGTTTCGGCCGCACGACCTCAGAGAGGCTTGGAAGAGACCTCATCTGAAAGGTGGATTCACAACGATCGAGTGTGTCGAATGTCAGCCCACAATCTCAAACTTAAGGGTTCAAAGGTTCTGCCGAAATCACATAGGTCGTCATGTTTCAATTTAGTCAATAAAGGCCTACTACTGGAGCGAAACGGAATGCTTCGATGCTCGTGTTTCAGCCGCACGACCTCCGAGAGGCTTGGAAGAGACCTCATCTGAAAGGTGGATTCACAACGATCGAGTGTGTCGAACGTTAGCCCACAAGCTCAAACTTAAGGGTTCAAAAGTTCTACCGAAATCACATAGGTCGTCATGTTACAATTTAGTCAAAGGACTAGTCCTGGAGCGAAACGGAATGCTTCGACGCTCGTGTTTCGGCCGCACGACCTACGAGAGGTTTGGAAGAGACCTCATCTGAAAGGTGGATTCCCAACGATCGAGTGTGTCGAACGTCAGCCCACTAGTTCAAACTTAAGGGTTCAAAAGTTCTGCATAAATCACATAGGTCGTCATGTTACAATTTAATCAATAAAGGCCAACTACTGGAGCGAAACGGAATGCTTCGAAGCTCGTGTTTCGGCTGCACGAACTCCGAGAGGATTGGAAAAGACATCATCTGAAAGGTGGATTCACAACGATCGAGTGTGTCGAAGGTCAGCCCACTAGCTCAAACTTAAGGGATCAAAAGTTTCTGCCGAAATCACATAGGTCATCATGTTTCAATTTAGTCAATAAAGGCCTACTACTGGAGCGAAACGGAATGCTTCGACGCTCGTGTTTCGGCTGCACGACCTCCGAGAGGATTGGAAGAGACCTCATATGAAAGGTGGATTCACAACGATCGAGTGTGTCGAACGTCAGCCCACTAGCTCAAACTTAAGGGTTCCAAAGTTCTGCCGAAATCACAAAAGTCGTCATGTTTCAATTTAGTCAATAAAGGCCTACTATTGGAGCGAAACGGAATGCTTCGAAGCTCGTGTTTCGGCTGCACGACCTCCGAGAGGATTGGAAGAGACCTCATATGAAAGGTGGATTCACAACGATCGAGTGTGTCGAACGTCAGCCCACTAGCTCAAACTTAAGGGTTCCAAAGTTCTGCCGAAATCACAAAAGTCGTCATGTTTCAATTTAGTCAATAAAGGCCTACTACTGGAGCGAAACGGAATGCTTCGATGCTCGTGTTTCAGCCGCACGACCTCCGAGTGGCTTGGAAGAGACCTCATCTGAAAGGTGGATTCAAAACGATCGAGTGTGTCGAATGTCAGCCTACTAGTTCAAACTTAAGGGTTCTAAAGTTCTGCCGAAATCACATAGGTCGACATGTTACAATTTAGTCAATAAAGGCCTACGACTGGAGCGAAACGGAATGCTTCGACGCTTGTGTTTCGGCCGCACGACCTCAGAGAGGCTTGGAAGAGACCTCATCTGAAAGGTGGATTCACAACGATCGAGTGTGTCGAATGTCAGCCAACAATCTCAAACTTAAGGGTTCAAAGGTTCTGCCGAAATCACATAGGTCGTCATGTTTCAATTTAGTCAGTAAAGGCCTACTACTGGAGCGAAACGGAATGCTTCGACGCTCGTGTTTCAGCCGCACGACCTCCGAGAGGATTGGAAGAGACCTCATATGAAAGGTGGATTCACAACGATCGAGTGTGTCGAACGTCAGCCCACTAGCTCAAACTTAAGGGTTCCAAAGTTCTGCCGAAATCACAAAAGTCGTCATGTTTCAATTTAGTCAATAAAGGCCTACTACTGGAGCGAAACGGAATGCTTCGATGCTCGTGTTTCAGCCGCACGACCTCCGAGTGGCTTGGAAGAGACCTCATCTGAAAGGTGGATTCAAAACGATCGAGTGTGTCGAATGTCAGCCTACTAGTTCAAACTTAAGGGTTCTAAAGTTCTGCCGAAATCACATAGGTCGACATGTTACAATTTAGTCAATAAAGGCCAACTACTGGAGCGAAACGGAATGCTTCGACGCTCGTGTTTCAGCCGCACGACCTCCGAGAGGCTTGGAAGAGACCTCATCTGAAAAGTGGATTCACAACGATCGAGTGTGTCGAACGTCAGCCCACAAGCTCAAACTTAAGGGTTCAAAAGTTCTGCCAAAATCACATAGGTCGTCATGTTACAATTTAGTCAATAAAGGACTAGTACTGGAGCGAAACGGAATGCTTCGACGCTCGTGTTTCGGTCGCAGGACCTACGAGAGGCTTGGAAGAGACCTCATCTGAAAGGTGGATTCACAACGATCGAGTGTGTCGAACGTCATCCCACAATCTCAAACTTAAGGGTTCAAAAGTTCTGCCGAAATCATATCGGTCGTCATGTTACAATTTAGTCAATAAAGGCCTACGACTGGAGCGAAACGGAATGCTTCGACGCTTGTGTTTCGGCCGCACGACCTCAGAGAGGCTTGGAAGAGACCTCATCTGAAAGGTGGATTCACAACGATCGAGTGTGTCGAATGTCAGCCAACAATCTCAAACTTAAGGGTTCAAAGGTTCTGCCGAAATCACATAGGTCGTCATGTTTCAATTTAGTCAGTAAAGGCCTACTACTGGAGCGAAACGGAATGCTTCGATGCTCGTGTTTCAGCCGCACGACCTCCGAGAGGCTTGGAAGAGACCTCATCTGAAAGGTGGATTCACAACGATCGAGTGTGTCGAACGTCAGCCCACAAGCTCAAACTTAAGGGTTCAAAAGTTCTGCCGAAATCACATAGGTCGTCATGTTACAATTTAGTCAAAGGACTAGTCCTGGAGCGAAACGGAATGCTTCGACGCTCGTGTTTCGGCCGCACGACCTACGGGAGGCTTGGAAGAGACCTCATCTGAAAGGTGGATTCACAACGATCGAGTGTGTCGAACGTCAGCCCACTAGCTCAAACTTAAGGGTTCAAAAGTTCTGCCGAAATCACATTGGTCGTCATGTTTCAATTTAGTCAATAAAGGCCAACTACTGGAGCGAAACGGAATGCTTCGACGCTCGTGTTTCAGCCGCACGACCTCCGAGAGGCTTGGAAGAGACCTCATCTGAAAAGTGGATTCACAACGATCGAGTGTGTCGAACGTCAGCCCACAAGCTCAAACTTAAGGTTTCAAATGTTCTGCCAAAATCACATAGGTCGTCATGTTACAATTTAGTCAATAAAGGACTAGTACTGGAGCGAAACGGAATGCTTCGACGCTCGTGTTTCGGTCGCAGGACCTACGAGAGGCTTGGAAGAGACCTCATCTGAAAGGTGGATTCACAACGATCGAGTGTGTCGAACGTCATCCCACAATCTCAAACTTAAGGGTTCAAAAGTTCTGCCGAAATCATATCGGTCGTCATGTTACAATTTAGTCAATAAAGGCCTACGACTGGAGCGAAACGGAATGCTTCGACGCTTGTGTTTCGGCCGCACGACCTCAGAGAGGCTTGGAAGAGACCTCATCTGAAAGGTGGATTCACAACGATCGAGTGTGTCGAATGTCAGCCAACAATCTCAAACTTAAGGGTTCAAAGGTTCTGCCGAAATCACATAGGTCGTCATGTTTCAATTTAGTCAGTAAAGGCCTACTACTGGAGCGAAACGGAATGCTTCGATGCTCGTGTTTCAGCCGCACGACCTCCGAGAGGCTTGGAAGAGACCTCATCTGAAAGGTGGATTCACAACGATCGAGTGTGTCGAACGTCAGCCCACAAGCTCAAACTTAAGGGTTCAAAAGTTCTGCCGAAATCACATAGGTCGTCATGTTACAATTTAGTCAAAGGACTAGTCCTGGAGCGAAACGGAATGCTTCGACGCTCGTGTTTCGGCCGCACGACCTACGGGAGGTTTGGAAGAGACCTCATCTGAAAGGTGGATTCCCAACGATCGAGTGTGTCGAACGTCAGCCCACTAGTTCAAACTTAAGGGTTCAAAAGTTCTGCATAAATCACATAGGTCGTCATGTTACAATTTAGTCAATAAAGGCCAACTACTGGAGCGAAACGGAATGCTTCGAAGCTCGTGTTTCGGCGGCACGAACTCCGAGAGGATTGGAAGAGACATCATCTGAAAGGTGGATTCACAACGATCGAGTGTGTCGAAGGTCAGCCCACTAGCTCAAACTTAAGGGATCAAAAGTTCTGCCGAAATCACATAGGTCGTCATGTTTCAATTTAGTCAATAAAGGCCTACTACTGGAGCGAAACGGAATGCTTCGACGCTCGTGTTTCAGACGCACGACCTCCGAGAGGCTTGGAAGAGACCTCATCTGAAAGGTGGATTCAAAATGATCGAGTGTGTCGAATGTCAGTCTACTAGCTCAAACTTAAAGGTTCAAAAGTTCTGCCTAAATCACATAGGTCGTCATGTTACAATTTAGTCAATAAAGTCTTCCTACTGGAGCTAAACGGAATGGTTAGACGCTCGTGTTTCGGCCGCACGATCTCCGAGAAGCTTGGAAAAGACGTCATCTGAAAGGTGGATTCAAAACGATCGAGTGTTTTGAAGGTCAGCCTACTAGCTCAAACTTAAGCGTTCTAAAGTTATGCCGAAATCACATCGGTCGTAATGTTACAATTTAGTCAATATAGGCCTACTACTGGAGCGAAACGGAATGCTTCGACGCTCGTGTTTCAGCCGCACGACCTCCGAGAGGATTGGAAGAGACCTCATCTGAAAGGTGGATTCACAACGATCGAGTGTGTCGAACGTCAGGCCACTAGCTCAAACTTAAGGGTTCAAAAGTTCTGCCGAAATCACATAGGTTGTCATGTTTCAATTTAGTCAATAAAGGCCAACTACTGGAGCGAAACGGAATGCTTCGACGCTCGTGTTTCAGCCGCACGACCTCCGAGAGGCTTGGAAGAGACCTCATCTGAAAAGTGGATTCACAACGATCGAGTGTGTCGAACGTCAGCCCACAAGCTCAAACTTAAGGGTTCAAAAGTTCTGCCGAAATCACATAGGTCGTCATGTTACAATTTAGTCAATAAAGGCCTACGACTGGAGCGAAACGGAATGCTTCGACGCTTGTGTTTCGGCCGCACGACCTCAGAGAGGCTTGGAAGAGACCTCATCTGAAAGGTGGATTCACAACGATCAAGGGTGTCGAACGTCAGCCCACAAGCTCAAACTTAAGGGTTCAAAAGTTCTGCCGAAATCACATAGGTCGTCATGTTACAATTTAGTCAATAAAGGACTAGTACTGGAGCGAAACGGAATGCTTCGACGCTCGTGTTTCGGTCGCACGACCTACGAGAGGCTTGGAAGAGACCTCATCTGAAAGGTGGATTCACAACGATCGAGTGTGTCGAACGTCAGCCCATAATCTCAAACTTAAGGGATCAAAAGTTCTGCCGAAATCACATAGGTCGTCATGTTACAATTTAGTCAATAAAGGCCAACTACTGGAGCGAAACGGAATGCTTCGAAGCTCGTGTTTCGGCTGCACGAACTCCGAGAGGATTGGAAGAGACCTCATCTGAAAGGTGGATTCACAACGATCGAGTGTGTCGAACGTCAGCCCACAAGCTCAAACCTAAGGGTTCAAAAGTTCTGCCGAAATCACATAGGTCGTCATGTTTCAATTTAGTCAATAAAGGCCTACTACTGGAGCGAAACGGAATGCTTCGACGCTCGTGTTTCAGCCGCACGACCTCCGAGAGGCTTGGAAGAGACCTCATCTGAAAAGTGGATTCACAACGATCGAGTGTGTCGAACGTCAGCCCACAAGCTCAAACTTAAGGGTTCAAAAGTTCTGCCGAAATCACATAGATCCTCATGTTACAATTTAGTCAATAAAGGACTAGTACTGGAGCGAAACGGAATGCTTCGACGCTCGTGTTTCGGTCGCAGGACCTACGAGAGGCTTGGAAGAGACCTCATCTGAAAGGTGGATTCACAACGATCGAGTGTGTCGAACGTCAGCCCACAATCTCAAACTTAAGGGTTCAAAAGTTCTGCCGAAATCATATCGGTCGTCATGTTACAATTTAGTCAATAAAGGCCTACGACTGGAGCGAAACGGAATGCTTCGACGCTTGTGTTTCGGCCGCACGACCTCAGAGAGGCTTGGAAGAGACCTCATCTGAAAGGTGGATTCACAACGATCGAGTGTGTCGAATGTCAGCCCACAATCTCAAACTTAAGGGTTCAAAGGTTCTGCCGAAATCACATAGGTCGTCATGTTTCAATTTAGTCAATAAAGGCCTACTACTGGAGCGAAACGGAATGCTTCGATGCTCGTGTTTCAGCCGCACGACCTCCGAGAGGCTTGGAAGAGACCTCATCTGAAAGGTGGATTCACAACGATCGAGTGTGTCGAACGTTAGCCCACAAGCTCAAACTTAAGGGTTCAAAAGTTCTACCGAAATCACATAGGTCGTCATGTTACAATTTAGTCAAAGGACTAGTCCTGGAGCGAAACGGAATGCTTCGACGCTCGTGTTTCGGCCGCACGACCTACGAGAGGTTTGGAAGAGACCTCATCTGAAAGGTGGATTCCCAACGATCGAGTGTGTCGAACGTCAGCCCACTAGTTCAAACTTAAGGGTTCAAAAGTTCTGCATAAATCACATAGGTCGTCATGTTACAATTTAATCAATAAAGGCCAACTACTGGAGCGAAACGGAATGCTTCGAAGCTCGTGTTTCGGCTGCACGAACTCCGAGAGGATTGGAAAAGACATCATCTGAAAGGTGGATTCACAACGATCGAGTGTGTCGAAGGTCAGCCCACTAGCTCAAACTTAAGGGATCAAAAGTTCTGCCGAAATCACATAGGTCATCATGTTTCAATTTAGTCAATAAAGGCCTACTACTGGAGCGAAACGGAATGCTTCGACGCTCGTGTTTCGGCTGCACGACCTCCGAGAGGATTGGAAGAGACCTCATATGAAAGGTGGATTCACAACGATCGAGTGTGTCGAACGTCAGCCCACTAGCTCAAACTTAAGGGTTCCAAAGTTCTGCCGAAATCACAAAAGTCGTCATGTTTCAATTTAGTCAATAAAGGCCTACTATTGGAGCGAAACGGAATGCTTCGAAGCTCGTGTTTCGGCTGCACGACCTCCGAGAGGATTGGAAGAGACCTCATATGAAAGGTGGATTCAGAACGATCGAGTGTGTCGAACGTCAGCCCACTAGCTCAAACTTAAGGGTTCCAAAGTTCTGCCGAAATCACAAAAGTCGTCATGTTTCAATTTAGTCAATAAAGGCCTACTACTGGAGCGAAACGGAATGCTTCGATGCTCGTGTTTCAGCCGCACGACCTCCGAGTGGCTTGGAAGAGACCTCATCTGAAAGGTGGATTCAAAACGATCGAGTGTGTCGAATGTCAGCCTACTAGTTCAAACTTAAGGGTTCCAAAGTTCTGCCGAAATCACAAAAGTCGTCATGTTTCAATTTAGTCAATAAAGGCCTACTACTGGAGCGAAACGGAATGCTTCGATGCTCGTGTTTCAGCCGCACGACCTCCGAGTGGCTTGGAAGAGACCTCATCTGAAAGGTGGATTCAAAACGATCGAGTGTGTCGAATGTCAGCCTACTAGTTCAAACTTAAGGGTTCTAAAGTTCTGCCGAAATCACATAGGTCGACATGTTACAATTTAGTCAATAAAGGCCAACTACTGGAGCGAAACGGAATGCTTCGACGCTCGTGTTTCAGCCGCACGACCTCCGAGAGGCTTGGAAGAGACCTCATCTGAAAAGTGGATTCACAACGATCGAGTGTGTCGAACGTCAGCCCACAAGCTCAAACTTAAGGGTTCAAAAGTTCTGCCAAAATCACATAGGTCGTCATGTTACAATTTAGTCAATAAAGGACTAGTACTGGAGCGAAACGGAATGCTTCGACGCTCGTGTTTCGGTCGCAGGACCTACGAGAGGCTTGGAAGAGACCTCATCTGAAAGGTGGATTCACAACGATCGAGTGTGTCGAACGTCATCCCACAATCTCAAACTTAAGGGTTCAAAAGTTCTGCCGAAATCATATCGGTCGTCATGTTACAATTTAGTCAATAAAGGCCTACGACTGGAGCGAAACGGAATGCTTCGACGCTTGTGTTTCGGCCGCACGACCTCAGAGAGGCTTGGAAGAGACCTCATCTGAAAGGTGGATTCACAACGATCGAGTGTGTCGAATGTCAGCCAACAATCTCAAACTTAAGGGTTCAAAGGTTCTGCCGAAATCACATAGGTCGTCATGTTTCAATTTAGTCAGTAAAGGCCTACTACTGGAGCGAAACGGAATGCTTCGATGCTCGTGTTTCAGCCGCACGACCTCCGAGAGGCTTGGAAGAGACCTCATCTGAAAGGTGGATTCACAACGATCGAGTGTGTCGAACGTCAGCCCACAAGCTCAAACTTAAGGGTTCAAAAGTTCTGCCGAAATCACATAGGTCGTCATGTTACAATTTAGTCAAAGGACTAGTCCTGGAGCGAAACGGAATGCTTCGACGCTCGTGTTTCGGCCGCACGACCTACGGGAGGCTTGGAAGAGACCTCATCTGAAAGGTGGATTCACAACGATCGAGTGTGTCGAACGTCAGCCCACTAGCTCAAACTTAAGGGTTCAAAAGTTCTGCCGAAATCACATTGGTCGTCATGTTTCAATTTAGTCAATAAAGGCCAACTACTGGAGCGAAACGGAATGCTTCGACGCTCGTGTTTCAGCCGCACGACCTCCGAGAGGCTTGGAAGAGACCTCATCTGAAAAGTGGATTCACAACGATCGAGTGTGTCGAACGTCAGCCCACAAGCTCAAACTTAAGGGTTCAAAAGTTCTGCCAAAATCACATAGGTCGTCATGTTACAATTTAGTCAATAAAGGACTAGTACTGGAGCGAAACGGAATGCTTCGACGCTCGTGTTTCGGTCGCAGGACCTACGAGAGGCTTGGAAGAGACCTCATCTGAAAGGTGGATTCACAACGATCGAGTGTGTCGAACGTCATCCCACAATCTCAAACTTAAGGGTTCAAAAGTTCTGCCGAAATCATATCGGTCGTCATGTTACAATTTAGTCAATAAAGGCCTACGACTGGAGCGAAACGGAATGCTTCGACGCTTGTGTTTCGGCCGCACGACCTCAGAGAGGCTTGGAAGAGACCTCATCTGAAAGGTGGATTCACAACGATCGAGTGTGTCGAATGTCAGCCAACAATCTCAAACTTAAGGGTTCAAAGGTTCTGCCGAAATCACATAGGTCGTCATGTTTCAATTTAGTCAGTAAAGGCCTACTACTGGAGCGAAACGGAATGCTTCGATCCTCGTGTTTCAGCCGCACGACCTCCGAGAGGCTTGGAAGAGACCTCATCTGAAAGGTGGATTCACAACGATCGAGTGTGTCGAACGTCAGCCCACAAGCTCAAACTTAAGGGTTCAAAAGTTCTGCCGAAATCACATAGGTCGTCATGTTACAATTTAGTCAAAGGACTAGTCCTGGAGCGAAACGGAATGCTTCGACGCTCGTGTTTCGGCCGCACGACCTACGGGAGGTTTGGAAGAGACCTCATCTGAAAGGTGGATTCCCAACGATCGAGTGTGTCGAACGTCAGCCCACTAGTTCAAACTTAAGGGTTCAAAAGTTCTGCATAAATCACATAGGTCGTCATGTTACAATTTAGTCAATAAAGGCCAACTACTGGAGCGAAACGGAATGCTTCGAAGCTCGTGTTTCGGCGGCACGAACTCCGAGAGGATTGGAAGAGACATCATCTGAAAGGTGGATTCACAACGATCGAGTGTGTCGAAGGTCAGCCCACTAGCTCAAACTTAAGGGATCAAAAGTTCTGCCGAAATCACATAGGTCGTCATGTTTCAATTTAGTCAATAAAGGCCTACTACTGGAGCGAAACGGAATGCTTCGACGCTCGTGTTTCAGACGCACGACCTCCGAGAGGCTTGGAAGAGACCTCATCTGAAAGGTGGATTCAAAATGATCGAGTGTGTCGAATGTCAGTCTACTAGCTCAAACTTAAAGGTTCAAAAGTTCTGCCTAAATCACATAGGTCGTCATGTTACAATTTAGTCAATAAAGTCTTCCTACTGGAGCTAAACGGAATGGTTAGACGCTCGTGTTTCGGCCGCACGATCTCCGAGAAGCTTGGAAAAGACGTCATCTGAAAGGTGGATTCAAAACGATCGAGTGTTTCGAAGGTCAGCCTACTAGCTCAAACTTAAGCGTTCTAAAGTTATGCCGAAATCACATCGGTCGTAATGTTACAATTTAGTCAATATAGGCCTACTACTGGAGCGAAACGGAATGCTTCGACGCTCGTGTTTCAGCCGCACGACCTCCGAGAGGATTGGAAGAGACCTCATCTGAAAGGTGGATTCACAACGATCGAGTGTGTCGAACGTCAGGCCACTAGCTCAAACTTAAGGGTTCAAAAGTTCTGCCGAAATCACATAGGTTGTCATGTTTCAATTTAGTCAATAAAGGCCAACTACTGGAGCGAAACGGAATGCTTCGACGCTCGTGTTTCAGCCGCACGACCTCCGAGAGGCTTGGAAGAGACCTCATCTGAAAAGTGGATTCACAACGATCGAGTGTGTCGAACGTCAGCCCACAAGCTCAAACTTAAGGGTTCAAAAGTTCTGCCGAAATCACATAGGTCGTCATGTTACAATTTAGTCAATAAAGGACTAGTACTGGAGCGAAACGGAATGCTTCGACGCTCGTGTTTCGGTCGCAGGACCTACGAGAGGCTTGGAAGAGACCTCATCTGAAAGGTGGATTCACAACGATCGAGTGTGTCGAACGTCAGCCCACAATCTCAAACTTAAGGGTTCAAAAGTTCTGCCGAAATCATATCGGTCGTCATGTTACAATTTAGTCAATAAAGGCCTACGACTGGAGCGAAACGGAATGCTTCGACGCTTGTGTTTCGGCCGCACGACCTCAGAGAGGCTTGGAAGAGACCTCATCTGAAAGGTGGATTCACAACGATCGAGTGTGTCGAATGTCAGCCCACAATCTCAAACTTAAGGGTTCAAAGGTTCTGCCGAAATCACATAGGTCGTCATGTTTCAATTTAGTCAATAAAGGCCTACTACTGGAGCGAAACGGAATGCTTCGATGCTCGTGTTTCAGCCGCACGACCTCCGAGAGGCTTGGAAGAGACCTCATCTGAAAGGTGGATTCACAACGATCGAGTGTGTCGAACGTCAGCCCACAAGCTCAAACTTAAGGGTTCAAAAGTTCTGCCGAAATCACATAGGTCGTCATGTTACAATTTAGTCAAAGGACTAGTCCTGGAGCGAAACGGAATGCTTCGACGCTCGTGTTTCGGCCGCACGACCTACGAGAGGTTTGGAAGAGACCTCATCTGAAAGGTGGATTCCCAACGATCGAGTGTGTCGAACGTCAGCCCACTAGTTCAAACTTAAGGGTTCAAAAGTTCTGCATAAATCACATAGGTCGTCATGTTACAATTTAGTCAATAAAGGCCAACTACTGGAGCGAAACGGAATGCTTCGAAGCTCGTGTTTCGGCTGCACGAACTCCGAGAGGATTGGAAAAGACATCATCTGAAAGGTGGATTCACAACGATCGAGTGTGTCGAAGGTCAGCCCACTAGCTCAAACTTAAGGGATCAAAAGTTCTGCCGAAATCACATAGGTCATCATGTTTCAATTTAGTCAATAAAGGCCTACTACTGGAGCGAAACGGAATGCTTCGACGCTCGTGTTTCAGCCGCACGACCTCCGAGAGGCTTGGAAGAGACGTCATCTGAAAGGTGGATTCACAACGATCGAGTGTGTCGAACGTCATCCCACAATCTCAAACTTAAGGGTTCAAAAGTTCTGCCGAAATCATATCGGTCGTCATGTTACAATTTAGTCAATAAAGGCCTACGACTGGAGCGAAACGGAATGCTTCGACGCTTGTGTTTCGGCCGCACGACCTCAGAGAGGCTTGGAAGAGACCTCATCTGAAAGGTGGATTCACAACGATCAAGGGTGTCGAACGTCAGCCCACAAGCTCAAACTTAAGGGTTCAAAAGTTCTGCCGAAATCACATAGGTCGTCATGTTACAATTTAGTCAATAAAGGACTAGTACTGGAGCGAAACGGAATGCTTCGACGCTCGTGTTTCGGTCGCACGACCTACGAGAGGCTTGGAAGAGACCTCATCTGAAAGGTGGATTCACAACGATCGAGTGTGTCGAACGTCAGCCCATAATCTCAAACTTAAGGGATCAAAAGTTCTGCCGAAATCACATAGGTCGTCATGTTACAATTTAGTCAATAAAGGCCAACTACTGGAGCGAAACGGAATGCTTCGAAGCTCGTGTTTCGGCTGCATGAACTCCGAGAGGATTGGAAGAGACCTCATCTGAAAGGTGGATTCACAACGATCGAGTGTGTCGAACGTCAGCCCACAAGCTCAAACCTAAGGGTTCAAAAGTTCTGCCGAAATCACATAGGTCGTCATGTTTCAATTTAGCCAATAAAGGCCTACTACTGGAGCGAAACGGAATGCTTCGACGCTCGTGTTTCAGCCGCACGACCTCCGAGAGGCTTGGAAGAGACCTCATCTGAAAAGTGGATTCACAACGATCGAGTGTGTCGAACGTCAGCCCACAAGCTCAAACTTAAGGGTTCAAAAGTTCTGCCGAAATCACATAGATCGTCATGTTACAATTTAGTCAATAAAGGACTAGTACTGGAGCGAAACGGAATGCTTCGACGCTCGTGTTTCGGTCGCAGGACCTACGAGAGGCTTGGAAGAGACCTCATCTGAAAGGTGGATTCACAACGATCGAGTGTGTCGAACGTCAGCCCACAATCTCAAACTTAAGGGTTCAAAAGTTCTGCCGAAATCATATCGGTCGTCATGTTACAATTTAGTCAATAAAGGCCTACGACTGGAGCGAAACGGAATGCTTCGACGCTTGTGTTTCGGCCGCACGACCTCAGAGAGGCTTGGAAGAGACCTCATCTGAAAGGTGGATTCACAACGATCGAGTGTGTCGAATGTCAGCCCACAATCTCAAACTTAAGGGTTCAAAGGTTCTGCCGAAATCACATAGGTCGTCATGTTTCAATTTAGTCAATAAAGGCCTACTACTGGAGCGAAACGGAATGCTTCGATGCTCGTGTTTCAGCCGCACGACCTCCGAGAGGCTTGGAAGAGACCTCATCTGAAAGGTGGATTCACAACGATCGAGTGTGTCGAACGTTAGCCCACAAGCTCAAACTTAAGGGTTCAAAAGTTCTACCGAAATCACATAGGTCGTCATGTTACAATTTAGTCAAAGGACTAGTCCTGGAGCGAAACGGAATGCTTCGACGCTCGTGTTTCGGCCGCACGACCTACGAGAGGTTTGGAAGAGACCTCATCTGAAAGGTGGATTCCCAACGATCGAGTGTGTCGAACGTCAGCCCACTAGTTCAAACTTAAGGGTTCAAAAGTTCTGCATAAATCACATAGGTCGTCATGTTACAATTTAATCAATAAAGGCCAACTACTGGAGCGAAACGGAATGCTTCGAAGCTCGTGTTTCGGCTGCACGAACTCCGAGAGGATTGGAAAAGACATCATCTGAAAGGTGGATTCACAACGATCGAGTGTGTCGAAGGTCAGCCCACTAGCTCAAACTTAAGGGATCAAAAGTTCTGCCGAAATCACATAGGTCATCATGTTTCAATTTAGTCAATAAAGGCCTACTACTGGAGCGAAACGGAATGCTTCGACGCTCGTGTTTCAGCCGCACGACCTCCGAGAGGCTTGGAAGAGACGTCATCTGAAAGGTGGATTCACAACGATCGAGTGTGTCGAACGTCATCCCACAATCTCAAACTTAAGGGTTCAAAAGTTCTGCCGAAATCATATCGGTCGTCATGTTACAATTTAGTCAATAAAGGCCTACGACTGGAGCGAAACGGAATGCTTCGACGCTTGTGTTTCGGCCGCACGACCTCAGAGAGGCTTGGAAGAGACCTCATCTGAAAGGTGGATTCACAACGATCAAGGGTGTCGAACGTCAGCCCACAAGCTCAAACTTAAGGGTTCAAAAGTTCTGCCGAAATCACATAGGTCGTCATGTTACAATTTAGTCAATAAAGGCCAACTACTGGAGCGAAACGGAATGCTTCGAAGCTCGTGTTTCGGCTGCACGAACTCCGAGAGGATTGGAAGAGACCTCATCTGAAAGGTGGATTCACAACGATCGAGTGTGTCGAACGTCAGCCCACAAGCTCAAACCTAAGGGTTCAAAAGTTCTGCCGAAATCACATAGGTCGTCATGTTTCAATTTAGTCAATAAAGGCCTACTACTGGAGCGAAACGGAATGCTTCGACGCTCGTGTTTCAGCCGCACGACCTCCGAGAGGCTTGGAAGAGACCTCATCTGAAAAGTGGATTCACAACGATCGAGTGTGTCGAACGTCAGCCCACAAGCTCAAACTTAAGGGTTCAAAAGTTCTGCCGAAATCACATAGGTCGTCATGTTACAATTTAGTCAATAAAGGACTAGTACTGGAGCGAAACGGAATGCTTCGACGCTTGTGTTTCGGCCGCACGACCTCAGAGAGGCTTGGAAGAGACCTCATCTGAAAGGTGGATTCACAACGATCGAGTGTGTCGAATGTCAGCCCACAATCTCAAACTTAAGGGTTCAAAGGTTCTGCCGAAATCACATAGGTCGTCATGTTTCAATTTAGTCAATAAAGGCCTACTACTGGAGCGAAACGGAATGCTTCGATGCTCGTGTTTCAGCCGCACAACCTCCGAGAGGCTTGGAAGAGACCTCATCTGAAAGGTGGATTCACAACGATCGAGTGTGTCGAACATCAGCCCACAAGCTCAAACTTAAGGGTTCAAAAGTTCTACCGAAATCACATAGGTCGTCATGTTACAATTTAGTCAAAGGACTAGTCCTGGAGCGAAACGGAATGCTTCGACGCTCGTGTTTCGGCCGCACGACCTACGAGAGGTTTGGAAGAGACCTCATCTGAAAGGTGGATTCCCAACGATCGAGTGTGTCGAACGTCAGCCCACTAGTTCAAACTTAAGGGTTCAAAAGTTCTGCATAAATCACATAGGTCGTCATGTTACAATTTAATCAATAAAGGCCAACTACTGGAGCGAAACGGAATGCTTCGAAGCTCGTGTTTCGGCTGCACGAACTCCGAGAGGATTGGAAAAGACATCATCTGAAAGGTGGATTCACAACGATCGAGTGTGTCGAAGGTCAGCCCACTAGCTCAAACTTAAGGGATCAAAAGTTCTGCCGAAATCACATAGGTCATCATGTTTCAATTTAGTCAATAAAGGCCTACTACTGGAGCGAAACGGAATGCTTCGACGCTCGTGTTTCAGCCGCACGACCTCCGAGAGGCTTGGAAGAGACGTCATCTGAAAGGTGGATTCAAAACGATCGAGTGTCTCGAAGGTCAGCCTACTAGCTCAAACTTAAGGGTTCTAAAGTTCTGCCGAAATCACATAGGTCGACATGTTACAATTTAGTCAATAAAGGCCAACTACTGGAGCGAAACGGAATGCTTCGACGCTCGTGTTTCAGCCGCACGACCTCCGAGAGGCTTGGAAGAGACCTCATCTGAAAGGTGGATTCACAACGATCAAGGGTGTCGAACGTCAGCCCACAAGCTCAAACTTAAGGGTTCAAAAGTTCTGCCGAAATCACATAGGTCGTCATGTTACAATTTAGTCAATAAAGGACTAGTATTGGAGCGAAACGGAATGCTTCGACGCTCGTGTTTCGGTCGCACGACCTACGAGAGGCTTGGAAGAGACCTCATCTGAAAGGTGGATTCACAACGATCGAGTGTGTCGAACGTCAGCCCATAATCTCAAACTTAAGGGATCAAAAGTTCTGCCGAAATCACATAGGTCGTCATGTTACAATTTAGTCAATAAAGGCCAACTACTGGAGCGAAACGGAATGCTTCGAAGCTCGTGTTTCGGCTGCACGAACTCCGAGAGGATTGGAAGAGACCTCATCTGAAAGGTGGATTCACAACAATCGAGTGTGTCGAACGACAGCCCACAAGCTCAAACTTAAGGTTTCAAAAGTTCTGCCGAAATCACATAGGTCGTCATGTTACAATTTAGTCAAAGGACTAGTCCTGGAGCAAAACGGAATGCTTCGACGCTCGTGTTTCGGCCGCACGACCTACGAGAGGTTTGGAAGAGACCTCATCTGAAAGTTGGATTCCCAACGATCGAGTGTGTCGAACGTCAGCCCACTAGTTCAAACTTAAGGGTTCAAAAGTTCTGCATAAATCACATAGGTCGTCATGTTACAATTTAGTCAATAAAGGCCAACTACTGGAGCGAAACGGAATGCTTCGACGCTCGTGTTTCGGCCGCACGACCTCCGAGAAGCTTGGAAAAGACGTCTTCTGAGAGTTGGATTCAAAACGATCGACTGTCTCGAAGGTCAGCCTACTAGCTCAAACTTAAGGGTTCAAAAGTTCTGCCGAAATCACATAGGTCGTCATGTTACAATTTAGTCAATAAAGGCCTACTCCTGGAGCGAAACGGAATGCTTCGACGCTCGTGTTTCAGCCGCACGACCTCCGAGAGGATTGGAAGAGACCTCATTTGAAAGGTGGATTCAAAACGATCGAGTGCGTCGAAGTCAGCCCACGAGCTCAAACTTAAGGGTTCAAAAGTTCTGCCGAAATCACATAGGTCGTTATGTTACAAATTAGTCAATGTAGGCCTACTACTGGAGCGAAATGGAATGCTTCGACGCTCGTGTTTTCGGCCGCACGACCTCCGAGAGGCTTGGAAGAGACCTCATCTGAAATGTGGATTCAAAACGATCGAGTGTGTCGAAAGTCAGTCTATTAGCTCAAACTTAAAGGTTCAAAAGTTCTGCCGAAATCACATAGGTCGTCATGTTACAATTTAGTCAAGAAAGGCCTACTATTGGAGCGAAACGGAATGCTTCGACGCTCGTGTTTCATCCGCACGACCTCCGAGAGGCTTGGAAGAGACCTCATCTGAAAGGTGGATTCACAACGATCGAGTGTGTCGAACGTCAGCCCACAAGCTCAAACTTAAGGGTTCAAAAGTTCTGCCGAAATCACATAGGTCGTCATGTTACAATTTAGTCAATAAAGGACTAGTACTGGAGCGAAACGGAATGCTTCGACGCTCGTGTTTCGGTCGCACGACCTACGAGAGGCTTGGAAGAGACCTCATCTGAAAGGTGGATTCACAACGATCGAGTGTGTCGAACGTCAGCCCACAATCTCAAACTTAAGGGTTCAAAAGTTCTGCCGAAATCACATAGGTCGTCATGTTACAATTTAGTCAAAGGACTAGTCCTGGAGCGAAACGGAATGCTTCGACGCTCGTGTTTCGGCCGCACGACCTACGAGAGGTTTGGAAGAGACCTCATCTGAAAGGTGGATTCCCAACGATCGAGTGTGTCGAACGTCAGCCCACTAGTTCAAACTTAAGGGTTCAAATGTTCTGCATAAATCACATGGGTCGTCATGTTACAATTTAGTCAATAAAGGCCAACTACTGGAGCGAAACGGAATGCTTCGAAGCTCGTGTTTCGGCTGCATGAACTCCGAGAGGATTGGAAGAGACATCATCTGAAAGGTGGATTCACAACGATCGAGTGTGTCGAAGGTCAGCCCACTAGCTCAAACTTAAGGGATCAAAAGTTCTGCCGAAATCACATAGGTCGTCATGTTTCAATTTAGTCAATAAAGGCCTACTACTGGAGCGAAACGGAATGCTTCGACGCTCGTGTTTCAGCCGCACGACCTCCGAGAGGCTTGGAAGAGACCTCATCTGAAAGGTGGATTCAAACCGATCGAGTGTGTCGAATGTCAGTCTACTAGCTCAAACTTAAAGGTTCAAAAGTTCTGCCTAAATCACATAGGTCGTCATGTTACAATTTAGTCAATAAAGGCCTCCTACTGGAGCGAAACGGAATGCTTCGACGCTCGTGTTTCGGCCGCACGATCTCCGAGAAGCTTGGAAAAGACCTCATCTGAAAGGTGGATTCACAACGATCGAGTGTGTCGAACGTCAGCCCACAAGCTCAAACCTAAGGGTTCAAAAGTTCTGCCGAAATCACATAGGTCGTCATGTTTCAATTTAGTCAATAAAGGCCTACTACTGGAGCGAAACGGAATGCTTCGACGCTCGTGTTTCAGCCGCACGACCTCCGAGAGGCTTGGAAGAGACCTCATCTGAAAGGTGGATTCACAACGATCGAGTGTGTCAAACGTCAGACCACTAGCTCAAACTTAAAGGTTCAAAAGTTCTGCCGAAATCACATAGGTCGTCATGTTACAATTTAGTCAAGAAAGGCCTACTATTGGAGCGAAACGGAATGCTTCGACGCTCGTGTTTCAGCCGCACGACCTCCGAGAGGCTTGGAAGAGACCTCATCTGAAAGGTGGATTCACAACGATCGAGTGTGTCGAACGTCAGCCCACAAGCTCAAACTTAAGGGTTCAAAAGTTCTGCCGAAATCACATAGGTCGTCATGTTACAATTTAGTCAATAAAGGACTAGTACTGGAGCGAAACGGAATGCTTCGACGCTCGTGTTTCGACCGCACGACCTACGAGAGGCTTGGAAGAGACCTCATCTGAAAGGTGGATTCACAACGATCGAGTGTGTCGAACGTCAGCCCACAATCTCAAACTTAAGGGTTCAAACGTTCTGCCGAAATCACATAGGTCGTCATGTTACAATTTAGTCAAGAAAGGCCTACTATTGGAGCGAAACGGAATGCTTCGAAGCTCGTGTCTCGGCTGCACGAACTCCGAGAGGATTGGAAGAGACCTCATCTGAAAGGTGGATTCACAACGATCGAGTGTGTCAAACGTCACCCCACTAGCTCAAACTTAAGGGTTCAAAAGTTCTGCCGAAATCACATAGGTCGTCATGTTACAATTTAGTCAATGTAGGCCTACTACTGGAGCGAAATGGAATGCTTCGACGCTCGTGTTTTCGGCCGCACGACCTCCGAGAGGCTTGGAAGAGACCTCATCTGAAATGTGGATTCAAAACGATCGAGTGTGTCGAAAGTCAGTCTATTAGCTCAAACTTAAAGGTTCAAAAGTTCTGCCGAAATCACATAGGTCGTCATGTTACAATTTAGTCAAGAAAGGCCTACTATTGGAGCGAAACGGAATGCTTCGACGCTCGTGTTTCATCCGCACGACCTCCGAGAGGCTTGGAAGAGACCTCATCTGAAAGGTGGATTCACAACGATCGAGTGTGTCGAACGTCAGCCCACAAGCTCAAACTTAAGGGTTCAAAAGTTCTGCCGAAATCATATCGGTCGTCTTGTTACAATTTAGTCAATAAAGGCCTACGACTGGAGCGAAACGGAATGCTTCGATGCTTGTGTTTCGGCCGCACGACCTCAGAGAGGCTTGGAAGAGACCTCATCTGAAAGGTGGATTCACAACGATCGAGTGTGTCGAATGTCAGCCCACAATCTCAAACTTAAGGGTTCAAAGGTTCTGCCGAAATCACATAGGTCGTCATGTTACAATTTAGTCAATAAAGGCCTACTATTGGAGCGAAACGGAATGCTTCGAAGCTCGTGTTTCGGCTGCACGAACTCAGAGAGGATTGGAAGAGACCTCATATGAAAGGTGGATTCACAACGATCGAGTGTGTCGAACGTCAGCCCACTAGCTCAAACTTAAGGGTTCCAAAGTTCTGCCGAAATCACAAAGGTCGTCATGTTTATATTTAGTCAATAAAGGCCTACTACTGGAGCGAAACGGAATGCTTCGATGCTTGTGTTTCAGCCGCACGACCTGCGAGAGGCTTGGAAGAGACCTCATCTGAAAGGTGGATTCACAACGATCGAGTGTGTCGAACGTCAGCCCACAAGCTCAAACTTAAGGGTTCAAAGGTTCTGCCGAAATCACATAGGTCGTCATGTTACAATTTAGTCAAAGGACTAGTCCTGGAGCGAAACAGAATGCTTCGACGCTCGTGTTTCGGCCGCACGACCTACGAGAGGTTTGGAAGAGACCTCATCTGAAAGGTGGATTCCCAACGATCGAGTGTGTCGAACGTCAGCCCACTAGTTCAAACTTAAGGGTTCAAATGTTCTGCATAAATCACATGGGTCGTCATGTTACAATTTAGTCAATAAAAGCCAACTACTGGAGCGAAACGGAATGCTTCGACGCTCGTGTTTCGGCCGCACGATCTCCGAGAAGCTTGGAAAAGACGTCATCTGAAAGGTGGATTCAAAACGATCGAATGTTTCGAAGGTCAGCCTACTAGCTCAAACTTAAGGGTTCTAAAGTTCTGTCGAAATCACATAGGTCGTCATGTTACAATTTAGTCAATAAAGGACTAGTACTGGAGCGAAACGGAATGCTTCGACGCTCGTGTTTCGGTCGCACGACCTACGAGAGGCTTGGAAGAGACCTCATCTGAAAGGTGGATTCACAACGATCGAGTGTGTCGAACGTCAGCCCATAATCTCAAACTTAAGGGATCAAAAGTTCTGCCGAAATCACATAGGTCGTCATGTTACAATTTAGTCAATAAAGGCCAACTACTGGAGCGAAACGGAATGCTTCGACGCTCGTGTTTCAGCCGTACGACCTCCGAGAGGCTTGGAAGAGACCTCATCTGAAAGGTGGATTCACAACGATCGAGTGTGTCAAACGTCAGACCACTAGCTCAAACTTAAAGGTTCAAAAGTTCTGCCGAAATTACATAGGTCGTCATGTTACAATTTAGTCAAGAAAGGCCTACTATTGGAGCGAAACGGAATGCTTCGACGCTCGTGTTTCAGCCGCACGACCTCCGAGAGGCTTGGAAGAGACCTCATCTGAAAGGTGGATTCACAACGATCGAGTGTGTCGAACGTCAGCCCACAAGCTCAAACTTAAGGGTTCAAAAGTTCTGCCGAAATCACATAGGTCGTCATGTTACAATTTAGTCAATAAAGGACTAGTACTGGAGCGAAACGGAATGCTTCGACGCTCGTGTTTCGGTCGCACGACCTACGAGAGGCTTGGAAGAGACCTCATCTGAAAGGTGGATTCACAACGATCGAGTGTGTCGAACGTCAGCCCACAATCTCAAACTTAAGGGTTAAAAAGTTCTGCCGAAATCATATCGGTCGTCATGTTACAATTTAGTCAATAAAGGCCTACTATTGGAGCAAAACGGAATGCTTCGAAGCTAGTGTTTCGGCTGTACGAACTCAGAGAGGATTGGAAGAGACCTCATCTGAAAGGTGGATTCAAAACGATCGAGTGTGTCGAATGTTAGCCTACTAGTTCAAACTTAAGGGTTCTAAAGTTCTGCCGAAATCACATAGGTCGACATGTTACAATTTAGTCAATAAAGGCCTACGACTGGAGCGAAACGGAATGCTTCGACGCTCGTGTTTCAGACGCACGACCTCCGAGAGGCTTGGAAGAGACCTCATCTGAAAGGTGGATTCTAAACGATCGAGTGTGTCGAATGTCAGTCTACTAGCTCAAACTTAAAGGTTCAAAAGTTCTGCCTAAATCACATAGGTCGTCATGTTACAATTTAGTCAATAAAGTCTTCCTACTGGAGCTAAACGGAATGGTTAGACGCTCGTGTTTCGGCCACACGATCTCCGAGAAGCTTGGAAAAGACGTCATCTGAAAGGTGGATTCAAAACGATCGAGTGTTTCGAAGGTCAGCCTACTAGCTCAAACTTAAGCGTTCTAAAGTTCTGCCGAAATCACATAGGTCGTCATGTTTCAATTTAGTCAATAAAGGCCAACTACTGGAGCGAAACGGAATGCTTCGACGCTCGTGTTTCAGCCGCACGACCTCCGAGAGGATTGGAAGAGACCTCATCTGAAAGGTGGATTCACAACGATCGAGTGTGTCGAACGTCAGCCCACTAGCTCAAACTTAAGGGTTCAAAAGTTCTGCCGAAATCACATAGGTCGTCATGTTTCAATTTAGTCAATAAAGGCCAACTACTGGAGCGAAACGGAATGCTTCGACACTCGTGTTTCAGCCGCACGACCTCCGAGAGGCTTGGAAGAGACCTCATCTGAAAAGTGGATTCACAACGATCGAGTGTGTCGAACGTCAGCCCACAAGCTCAAACTTAAGGGTTCAAAAGTTCTGCCGAAATCACATAGGTCGTCATGTTACAATTTAGTCAATAAAGGACTAGTACTGGAGCGAAACGGAATGCTTCGACGCTCGTGTTTCGGTCGCAGGACCTACGAGAGGCTTGGAAGAGACCTCATCTGAAAGGTGGATTCACAACGATCGAGTGTGTCGAACGTCAGCCCACAATCTCAAACTTAAGGGTTCAAAAGTTCTGCCGAAATCATATCGGTCGTCATGTTACAATTTAGTCAATAAAGGCCTACGACTGGAGCGAAACGGAATGCTTCGACGCTTGTGTTTCGGCCGCACGACCTCAGAGAGGCTTGGAAGAGACCTCATCTGAAAGGTGGATTCACAACGATCGAGTGTGTCGAATGTCAGCCCACAATCTCAAACTTAAGGGTTCAAAGGTTCTGCCGAAATCACATAGGTAGTCATGTTTCAATTTAGTCAATAAAGGCCTACTACTGGAGCGAAACGGAATGCTTCGATGCTCGTGTTTCAGCCGCACGACCTCCGAGAGGCTTGGAAGAGACCTCATCTGAAAGGTGGATTCACAACGATCGAGTGTGTCGAACGTCAGCCCACAAGCTCAAACTTAAGGGTTCAAAAGTTCTGCCGAAATCACATAGGTCGTCATGTTACAATTTAGTCAAAGGACTAGTCCTGGAGCGAAACGGAATGCTTCGACGCTCGTGTTTCGGCCGCACGACCTACGAGAGGTTTGGAAGAGACCTCATCTGAAAGGTGTATTCCCAACGATCGAGTGTGTCGAACGTCAGCCCACTAGTTAAAACTTAAGGGTTCAAAAGTTCTGCATAAATCACATAGGTCGTCATGTTACAATTTAGTCAATAAAGGCCAACTACTGGAGCGAAACGGAATGCTTCGAAGCTCGTGTTTCGGCTGCACGAACTCCGAGAGGATTGGAAAAGACATCATCTGAAAGGTGGATTCACAACGATCGAGTGTGTCGAAGGTCAGCCCACTAGCTCAAACTTAAGGGATCAAAAGTTCTGCCGAAATCACATAGGTCATCATGTTTCAATTTAGTCAATAAAGGCCTACTACTGGAGCGAAACGGAATGCTTCGACGCTCGTGTTTCAGCCGCACGACCTCCGAGAGGCTTGGAAGAGACGTCATCTGAAAGGTGGATTCACAACGATCGAGTGTGTCGAACGTCATCCCACAATCTCAAACTTAAGGGTTCAAAAGTTCTGCCGAAATCATATCGGTCGTCATGTTACAATTTAGTCAATAAAGGCCTACGACTGGAGCGAAACGGAATGCTTCGACGCTTGTGTTTCGGCCGCACGACCTCAGAGTGGCTTGGAAGAGACCTCATCTGAAAGGTGGATTCACAACGATCAAGGGTGTCGAACGTCAGCCCACAAGCTCAAACTTAAGGGTTCAAAAGTTCTGCCGAAATCACATAGGTCGTCATGTTACAATTTAGTCAATAAAGGACTAGTACTAGAGCGAAACGGAATGCTTCGACGCTCGTGTTTCGGTCGCACGACCTACGAGAGGCTTGGAAGAAACCTCATCTGAAAGGTGGATTCACAACGATCGAGTGTGTCGAACGTCAGCCCATAATCTCAAACTTAAGGGATCAAAAGTTCTGCCGAAATCACATAGGTCGTCATGTTACAATTTAGTCAATAAAGGCCAACTACTGGAGCGAAACGGAATGCTTCGAAGCTCGTGTTTCGGCTGCACGAACTCCGAGAGGATTGGAAGAGACCTCATCTGAAAGGTGGATTCACAACGATTGAGTGTGTCGAACGTCAGCCCACAAGCTCAAACCTAAGGGTTCAAAAGTTCTGCCGAAATCACATAGGTCGTCATGTTTCAATTTAGTCAATAAAGGCCTACTACTGGAGCGAAACGGAATGCTTCGACGCTCGTGTTTCAGCCGCACGACCTCCGAGAGGCTTGGAAGAGACCTCATCTGAAAAGTGGATTCACAACGATCGAGTGTGTCGAACGTCAGCCCACAAGCTCAAACTTAAGGGTTCAAAAGTTCTGCCGAAATCACATAGGTCGTCATGTTACAATTTAGTCAATAAAGGACTAGTACTGGAGCGAAACGGAATGCTTCGACGCTCGTGTTTCGGTCGCAGGACCTACGAGAGGCTTGGAAGAGACCTCATCTGAAAGGTGGATTCACAACGATCGAGTGTGTCGAACGTCAGCCCACAATCTCAAACTTAAGGGTTCAAAAGTTCTGCCGAAATCATATCGGTCGTCATGTTACAATTTAGTCAATAAAGGCCTACGACTGGAGCGAAACGGAATGCTTCGACGCTTGTGTTTCGGCCGCACGACCTCAGAGAGGCTTGGAAGAGACCTCATCTGAAAGGTGGATTCACAACGATCGAGTGTGTCGAATGTCAGCCCACAATCTCAAACTTAAGGGTTCAAAGGTTCTGCCGAAATCACATAGGTCGTCATGTTTCAATTTAGTCAATAAAGGCCTACTACTGGAGCGAAACGGAATGCTTCGATGCTCGTGTTTCAGCCGCACGACCTCCGAGAGGCTTGGAAGAGACCTCATCTGAAAGGTGGATTCACAACGATCGAGTGTGTCGAACGTCAGCCCACAAGCTCAAACTTAAGGGTTCAAAAGTTCTACCGAAATCACATAGGTCGTCATGTTACAATTTAGTCAAAGGACTAGTCCTGGAGCGAAACGGAATGCTTCGACGCTCGTGTTTCGGCCGCACGACCTACGAGAGGTTTGGAAGAGACCTCATCTGAAAGGTGGATTCCCAACGATCGAGTGTGTCGAACGTCAGCCCACTAGTTTAAACTTAAGGGTTCAAAAGTTCTGCATAAATCACATAGGTCGTCATGTTACAATTTAGTCAATAAAGGCCAACTACTGGAGCGAAACGGAATGCTTCGAAGCTCGTGTTTCGGCTGCACGAACTCCGAGAGGATTGGAAAAGACATCATCTGAAAGGTGGATTCACAACGATCGAGTGTGTCGAATGTCAGCCCACAATCTCAAACTTAAGGGTTCAAAGGTTCTGCTGAAATCACATAGGTCGTCATGTTACAATTTAGTCAATAAAGGCCTACTATTGGAGCGAAACGGAATGCTTCGAAGCTCGTGTTTCGGCTGCACGAACTCAGAGAGGATTGGAAGAGACCTCATATGAAAGGTGGATTCACAACGATCGAGTGTGTCGAACGTCAGCCCACAAGCTCAAACTTAAGGGTTCAAAAGTTCTGCCGAAATCACATAGGTCGTCATGTTACAATTTAGTCAATAAAGGACTAGTATTGGAGCGAAACGGAATGCTTCGACGCTCGTGTTTCGGTCGCACGACCTACGAGAGGCTTGGAAGAGACCTCATCTGAAAGGTGGATTCACAACGATCGAGTGTGTCGAACGTCAGCCCACAATCTCAAACTTAAGGGTTCAAAAGTTCTGCCGAAATCATATCGGTCGTCATGTTACAATTTAGTCAATAAAGGCCTACGACTGGAGCGAAACGGAATGCTTCGATGCTTGTGTTTCGGCCGCACGACCTCAGAGAGGCTTGGAAGAGACCTCATCTGAAAGGTGGATTCACAACGATCGAGTGTGTCGAATGTCAGCCCACAATCTCAAACTTAAGGGTTCAAAGGTTCTGCCGAAATCACATAGGTCGTCATGTTACAATTTAGTCAATAAAGGCCTACTATTGGAGCGAAACGGAATGCTTCGAAGCTCGTGTTTCGGCTGCACGAACTCAGAGAGGATTGGAAGAGACCTCATATGAAAGGTGGATTCACAACGATCGAGTGTGTCGAACGTCAGCCCACTAGCTCAAACTTAAGGGTTCCAAAGTTCTGCCGAAATCACAAAGGTCGTCATGTTTATATTTAGTCAATAAAGGCCTACTACTGGAGCGAAACGGAATGCTTCGATGCTCGTGTTTCAGCCGCACGACCTCCCAGAGGCTTGGAAGAGACCTCATCTGAAAGGTGGATTCACAACGATCGAGTGTGTCGAACGTCAGCCCACAAGCTCAAACTTAAGGGTTCAAAAGTTCTACCGAAATCACATAGGTCGTCATGTTACAATTTAGTCAAAGGACTAGTCCTGGAGCGAAACGGAATGCTTCGACGCTCGTGTTTCGGCCGCACGACCTACGAGAGGTTTGGAAGAGACCTCATCTGAAAGGTGGATTCCCAACGATCGAGTGTGTCGAACGTCAGCCCACTAGTTCAAACTTAAGGGTTCAAAGGTTCTGCATAAATCACATAGGTCGTCATGTTACAATTTAGTCAATAAAGGCCAACTACTGGAGCGAAACGGAATGCTTCGAAGCTCGTGTTTCGGCTGCACGAACTCCGAGAGGATTGGAAAAGACATCATCTGAAAGGTGGATTCACAACGATCGAGTGTGTCGAATGTCAGCCCACAATCTCAAACTTAAGGGTTCAAAGGTTCTGCCGAAATCACATAGGTCGTCATGTTACAATTTAGTCAATAAAGGCCTACTATTGGAGCGAAACGGAATGCTTCGAAGCTCGTGTTTCGGCTCCACGAACTCAGAGAGGATTGGAAGAGACCTCATATGAAAGGTGGATTCACAACGATCGAGTGTGTCGAACGTCAGCCCACAAGCTCAAACTTAAGGGTTCAAAAGTTCTGCCGAAATCACATAGGTCGTCATGTTACAATTTAGTCAATAAAGGACTAGTACTGGAGCGAAACGGAATGCTTCGACGCTCGTGTTTCGGTCGCACGACCTACGAGAGGCTTGGAAGAGACCTCATCTGAAAGGTGGATTCACAACGATCGAGTGTGTCGAACGTCAGCCCACAATCTCAAACTTAAGGGTTCAAAAGTTCTGCCGAAATCATATCGGTCGTCATGTTACAATTTAGTCAAAGGACTAGTCCTGGAGCGAAACGGAATGCTTCGACGCTCGTGTTTCGGCCGCACGACCTCCGAGAAGCTTGGAAAAGACGTCTTCTGAGAGGTGGATTCAAAACGATCGACTGTCTCTAAGGTCAGCCTACTAGCTCAAACTTAAGGGTTCAAAAGTTCTGCCGAAATCACATAGGTCGTCATGTTACAATTTAGTCAATAAAGGCCTACTCCTGGAGCGAAACGGAATGCTTCGACGCTCGTGTTTCATCCGCACGACCTCCGAGAGGCTTGGAAGAGACCTCATCTGAAAGGTGGATTCACAACGATCGAGTGTGTCGAACGTCAGCCCACAAGCTCAAACTTAAGGGTTCAAAAGTTCTGCCGAAATCACATAGGTCGTCATGTTACAATTTAGTCAATAAAGGACTAGTACTGGAGCGAAACGGAATGCTTCGACGCTCGTGTTTCGGTCGCACGACCTACGAGAGGCTTGGAAGAGACCTCATCTGAAAGGTGGATTCACAACGATCGAGTGTGTCGAACGTCAGCCCACAATCTCAAACTTAAGGGTTCAAAAGTTCTGCCGAAATCATATCGGTCGTCATGTTACAATTTAGTCAATAAAGGCCTACGACTGGAGCGAAACGGAATGCTTCGATGCTTGTGTTTCGGCCGCACGACCTCAGAGAGGCTTGGAAGAGACCTCATCTGAAAGGTGGATTCACAACGATCGAGTGTGTCGAATGTCAGCCCACAATCTCAAACTTAAGGGTTCAAAGGTTCTGCCGAAATCACATAGGTCGTCATGTTACAATTTAGTCAAAGGACTAGTCCTGGAGCGAAACGGAATGCTTCGACGCTCGTGTTTCGGCCGCACGACCTACGAGAGGTTTGGAAGAGACCTCATCTGAAAGTTGGATTCCCAACGATCGAGTGTGTCGAACGTCAGCCCACTAGTTCAAACTTAAGGGTTCAAAAGTTCTGCATAAATCACATAGGTCGTCATGTTACAATTTAGTCAATAAAGGCCAACTACTGGAGCGAAACGGAATGCTTCGACGCTCGTGTTTCGGCCGCACGACCTCCGAGAAGCTTGGAAAAGACGTCTTCTGAAAGGTGGATTCAAAACGATCGACTGTCTCGAAGGTCAGCCTACTAGCTCAAACTTAAGGGTTCAAAAGTTCTGCCGAAATCACATAGGTCGTCATGTTACAATTTAGTCAATAAAGGCCTACTCCTGGAGCGAAACAGAATGCTTCGACGCTCGTGTTTCAGCCGCACGACCTCCGAGAGGATTGGAAGAGACCTCATTTGAAAGGTGGATTCAAAACGATCGAGTGCGTCGAAGTCAGCCCACGAGCTCAAACTTAAGGGTTCAAAAGTTCTGCCGAAATCACATAGGTCGTCATGTTACAAATTAGTCAATGTAGGCCTACTACTGGAGCGAAATGGAATGCTTCGACGCTCGTGTTTTCGGCCGCACGACCTCCGAGAGGCTTGGAAGAGACCTCATCTGAAAGGTGGATTCAAAACGATCGAGTGTGTCGAACGTCAGCCCACAAGCTCAAACTTAAGGGTTCAAAAGTTCTGCCGAAATCACATAGGTCGTCATGTTACAATTTAGTCAATAAAGGCCTACTATTGGAGCGAAACGGAATGCTTCGAAGCTCGTGTTTCGGCTGCACGAACTCAGAGAGGATTGGAAGAGACCTCATATGAAAGGTGGATTCACAACGATCGAGTGTGTCGAACGTCAGCCCACAAGCTCAAACTTAAGGGTTCAAAAGTTCTGCCGAAATCACATAGGTTGTCATGTTACAATTTAGTCAATAAAGGACTAGTACTGGAGCGAAACGGAATGCTTCGACGCTCGTGTTTCGGTCGCACGACCTACGAGAGGCTTGGAAGAGACCTCATCTGAAAGGTGGATTCACAACGATCGAGTGTGTCGAATGTCAGCCCACAATCTCAAACTTAAGGGTTCAAAGGTTCTGCCGAAATCACATAGGTCGTCATGTTACAATTTAGTCAATAAAGGCCTACTATTGGAGCGAAACGGAATGCTTCGAAGCTCGTGTTTCGGCTGCACAAACTCAGAGAGGATTGGAAGAGACCTCATATGAAAGGTGGATTCACAACGATCGAGTGTGTCGAACGTCAGCCCACTAGCTCAAACTTAAGGGTTCCAAAGTTCTGCCGAAATCACAAAGGTCGTCATGTTTATATTTAGTCAATAAAGGCCTACTACTGGAGCGAAACGGAATGCTTCGATGCTCGTGTTTCAGCCGCACGACCTCCGAGAGGCTTGGAAGAGACCTCATCTGAAAGGTGGATTCACAACGATCGAGTGTGTCGAACGTCAGCCCACAAGCTCAAACTTAAGGGTTCAAAAGTTCTACCGAAATCACATAGGTCGTCATGTTACAATTTAGTCAAAGGACTAGTCCTGGAGCGAAACGGAATGCTTCGACGCTCGTGTTTCGGCCGCACGACCTACGAGAGGTTTGGAAGAGACCTCATCTGAAAGGTGGATTCCCAACGATCGAGTGTGTCGAACGTCAGCCCACTAGTTCAAACTTAAGGGTTCAAAGGTTCTGCATAAATCACATAGGTCGTCATGTTACAATTTAGTCAATAAAGGCCAACTACTGGAGCGAAACGGAATGCTTCGAAGCTCGTGTTTCGGCTGCACGAACTCCGAGAGGATTGGAAAAGACATCATCTGAAAGGTGGATTCACAACGATCGAGTGTGTCGAATGTCAGCCCACAATCTCAAACTTAAGGGTTCAAAGGTTCTGCCGAAATCACATAGGTCGTCATGTTACAATTTAGTCAATAAAGGCCTACTATTGGAGCGAAACGGAATGCTTCGAAGCTCGTGTTTCGGCTGCACGAACTCAGAGAGGATTGGAAGAGACCTCATATGAAAGGTGGATTCACAACGATCGAGTGTGTCGAACGTCAGCCCACTAGCTCAAACTTAAGGGTTCCAAAGTTCTGCCGAAATCACAAAGGTCGTCATGTTTATATTTAGTCAATAAAGGCCTACTACTGGAGCGAAACGGAATGCTTCGATGCTCGTGTTTCAGCCGCACGACCTCCGAGAGGCTTGGAAGAGACCTCATCTGAAAGGTGGATTCACAACGATCGAGTGTGTCGAACGTCAGCCCACAAGCTCAAACTTAAGGGTTCAAAAGTTCTACCGAAATCACATAGGTCGTCATGTTACAATTTAGTCAAAGGACTAGTCCTGGAGCGAAACGGAATGCTTCGACGCTCGTGTTTCGGCCGCACGACCTACGAGAGGTTTGGAAGAGACCTCATCTGAAAGGTGGATTCCCAACGATCGAGTGTGTCGAACGTCAGCCCACTAGTTCAAACTTAAGGGTTCAAAGGTTCTGCATAAATCACATAGGTCGTCATGTTACAATTTAGTCAATAAAGGCCAACTACTGGAGCGAAACGGAATGCTTCGAAGCTCGTGTTTCGGCTGCACGAACTCCGAGAGGATTGGAAAAGACATCATCTGAAAGGTGGATTCACAACGATCGAGTGTGTCGAATGTCAGCCCACAATCTCAAACTTAAGGGTTCAAAGGTTCTGCCGAAATCACATAGGTCGTCATGTTACAATTTAGTCAATAAAGGCCTACTATTGGAGCGAAACGGAATGCTTCGAAGCTCGTGTTTCGGCTGCACGAACTCAGAGAGGATTGGAAGAGACCTCATATGAAAGGTGGATTCACAACGATCGAGTGTGTCGAACGTCAGCCCACAAGCTCAAACTTAAGGGTTCAAAAGTTCTGCCGAAATCACATAGGTCGTCATGTTACAATTTAGTCAATAAAGGACTAGTACTGGAGCGAAACGGAATGCTTCGACGCTCGTGTTTCGGTCGCACGACCTACGAGAGGCTTGGAAGAGACCTCATCTGAAAGGTGGATTCACAACGATCGAGTGTGTCGAACGTCAGCCCACAATCTCAAACTTAAGGGTTCAAAAGTTCTGCCGAAATCATATCGGTCGTCATGTTACAATTTAGTCAAAGGACTAGTCCTGGAGCGAAACGGAATGCTTCGACGCTCGTGTTTCGGCCGCACGACCTCCGAGAAGCTTGGAAAAGACGTCTTCTGAGAGGTGGATTCAAAACGATCGACTGTCTCTAAGGTCAGCCTACTAGCTCAAACTTAAGGGTTCAAAAGTTCTGCCGAAATCACATAGGTCGTCATGTTACAATTTAGTCAATAAAGGCCTACTCCTGGAGCGAAACGGAATGCTTCGACGCTCGTGTTTCATCCGCACGACCTCCGAGAGGCTTGGAAGAGACCTCATCTGAAAGGTGGATTCACAACGATCGAGTGTGTCGAACGTCAGCCCACAAGCTCAAACTTAAGGGTTCAAAAGTTCTGCCGAAATCACATAGGTCGTCATGTTACAATTTAGTCAATAAAGGACTAGTACTGGAGCGAAACGGAATGCTTCGACGCTCGTGTTTCGGTCGCACGACCTACGAGAGGCTTGGAAGAGACCTCATCTGAAAGGTGGATTCACAACGATCGAGTGTGTCGAACGTCAGCCCACAATCTCAAACTTAAGGGTTCAAAAGTTCTGCCGAAATCATATCGGTCGTCATGTTACAATTTAGTCAATAAAGGCCTACGACTGGAGCGAAACGGAATGCTTCGATGCTTGTGTTTCGGCCGCACGACCTCAGAGAGGCTTGGAAGAGACCTCATCTGAAAGGTGGATTCACAACGATCGAGTGTGTCGAATGTCAGCCCACAATCTCAAACTTAAGGGTTCAAAGGTTCTGCCGAAATCACATAGGTCGTCATGTTACAATTTAGTCAAAGGACTAGTCCTGGAGCGAAACGGAATGCTTCGACGCTCGTGTTTCGGCCGCACGACCTACGAGAGGTTTGGAAGAGACCTCATCTGAAAGTTGGATTCCCAACGATCGAGTGTGTCGAACGTCAGCCCACTAGTTCAAACTTAAGGGTTCAAAAGTTCTGCATAAATCACATAGGTCGTCATGTTACAATTTAGTCAATAAAGGCCAACTACTGGAGCGAAACGGAATGCTTCGACGCTCGTGTTTCGGCCGCACGACCTCCGAGAAGCTTGGAAAAGACGTCTTCTGAGAGGTGGATTCAAAACGATCGACTGTCTCGAAGGTCAGCCTACTAGCTCAAACTTAAGGGTTCAAAAGTTCTGCCGAAATCATATCGGTCGTCATGTTACAATTTAGTCAAAGGACTAGTCCTGGAGCGAAACGGAATGCTTCGACGCTCGTGTTTCGGCCGCACGACCTCCGAGAAGCTTGGAAAAGACGTCTTCTGAGAGGTGGATTCAAAACGATCGACTGTCTCTAAGGTCAGCCTACTAGCTCAAACTTAAGGGTTCAAAAGTTCTGCCGAAATCACATAGGTCGTCATGTTACAATTTAGTCAATAAAGGCCTACTCCTGGAGCGAAACGGAATGCTTCGACGCTCGTGTTTCATCCGCACGACCTCCGAGAGGCTTGGAAGAGACCTCATCTGAAAGGTGGATTCACAACGATCGAGTGTGTCGAACGTCAGCCCACAAGCTCAAACTTAAGGGTTCAAAAGTTCTGCCGAAATCACATAGGTCGTCATGTTACAATTTAGTCAATAAAGGACTAGTACTGGAGCGAAACGGAATGCTTCGACGCTCGTGTTTCGGTCGCACGACCTACGAGAGGCTTGGAAGAGACCTCATCTGAAAGGTGGATTCACAACGATCGAGTGTGTCGAACGTCAGCCCACAATCTCAAACTTAAGGGTTCAAAAGTTCTGCCGAAATCATATCGGTCGTCATGTTACAATTTAGTCAATAAAGGCCTACGACTGGAGCGAAACGGAATGCTTCGATGCTTGTGTTTCGGCCGCACGACCTCAGAGAGGCTTGGAAGAGACCTCATCTGAAAGGTGGATTCACAACGATCGAGTGTGTCGAATGTCAGCCCACAATCTCAAACTTAAGGGTTCAAAGGTTCTGCCGAAATCACATAGGTCGTCATGTTACAATTTAGTCAAAGGACTAGTCCTGGAGCGAAACGGAATGCTTCGACGCTCGTGTTTCGGCCGCACGACCTACGAGAGGTTTGGAAGAGACCTCATCTGAAAGTTGGATTCCCAACGATCGAGTGTGTCGAACGTCAGCCCACTAGTTCAAACTTAAGGGTTCAAAAGTTCTGCATAAATCACATAGGTCGTCATGTTACAATTTAGTCAATAAAGGCCAACTACTGGAGCGAAACGGAATGCTTCGACGCTCGTGTTTCGGCCGCACGACCTCCGAGAAGCTTGGAAAAGACGTCTTCTGAGAGGTGGATTCAAAACGATCGACTGTCTCGAAGGTCAGCCTACTAGCTCAAACTTAAGGGTTCAAAAGTTCTGCCGAAATCACATAGGTTGTCATGTTACAATTTAGTCAATAAAGGCCTACTCCTGGAGCGAAACAGAATGCTTCGACGCTCGTGTTTCAGCCGCACGACCTCCGAGAGGATTGGAAGAGACCTCATTTGAAAGGTGGATTCAAAACGATCGAGTGCGTCGAAGTCAGCCCACGAGCTCAAACTTAAGGGTTCAAAAGTTCTGCCGAAATCACATAGGTCGTCATGTTACAAATTAGTCAATGTAGGCCTACTACTGGAGCGAAATGGAATGCTTCGACGCTCGTGTTTTCGGCCGCACGACCTCCGAGAGGCTTGGAAGAGACCTCATCTGAAAGGTGGATTCAAAACGATCGAGTGTGTCGAACGTCAGCCCACAAGCTCAAACTTAAGGGTTCAAAAGTTCTGCCGAAATCACATAGGTCGTCATGTTACAATTTAGTCAATA
This sequence comes from Phycodurus eques, assembly GCF_024500275.1. Classification (NCBI taxonomy): domain Eukaryota; kingdom Metazoa; phylum Chordata; class Actinopteri; order Syngnathiformes; family Syngnathidae; genus Phycodurus; species Phycodurus eques. The sequence continues at coordinate 115,395 of NW_026904044.1, forward strand.
AAGGCCTACTATTGGAGCGAAACGGAATGCTTCGAAGCTCGTGTTTCGGCTGCACGAACTCAGAGAGGATTGGAAGAGACCTCATATGAAAGGTGGATTCACAACGATCGAGTGTGTCGAACGTCAGCCCACAATCTCAAACTTAAGGGTTCAAAAGTTCTGCCGAAATCATATCGGTCGTCATGTTACAATTTAGTCAATAAAGGCCTACGACTGGAGCGAAACGGAATGCTTCGATGCTTGTGTTTCGGCCGCACGACCTCAGAGAGGCTTGGAAGAGACCTCATCTGAAAGGTGGATTCACAACGATCGAGTGTGTCGAATGTCAGCCCACAATCTCAAACTTAAGGGTTCAAAGGTTCTGCCGAAATCACATAGGTCGTCATGTTACAATTTAGTCAAAGGACTAGTCCTGGAGCGAAACGGAATGCTTCGACGCTCGTGTTTCGGCCGCACGACCTACGAGAGGTTTGGAAGAGACCTCATCTGAAAGTTGGATTCCCAACGATCGAGTGTGTCGAACGTCAGCCCACTAGTTCAAACTTAAGGGTTCAAAAGTTCTGCATAAATCACATAGGTCGTCATGTTACAATTTAGTCAATAAAGGCCAACTACTGGAGCGAAACGGAATGCTTCGACGCTCGTGTTTCGGCCGCACGACCTCCGAGAAGCTTGGAAAAGACGTCTTCTGAGAGGTGGATTCAAAACGATCGACTGTCTCGAAGGTCAGCCTACTAGCTCAAACTTAAGGGTTCAAAAGTTCTGCCGAAATCACATAGGTTGTCATGTTACAATTTAGTCAATAAAGGCCTACTCCTGGAGCGAAACAGAATGCTTCGACGCTCGTGTTTCAGCCGCACGACCTCCGAGAGGATTGGAAGAGACCTAATTTGAAAGGTGGATTCAAAACGATCGAGTGCGTCGAAGTCAGCCCACGAGCTCAAACTTAAGGGTTCAAAAGTTCTGCCGAAATCACATAGGTCGTCATGTTACAAATTAGTCAATGTAGGCCTACTACTGGAGCGAAATGGAATGCTTCGACGCTCGTGTTTTCGGCCGCACGACCTCCGAGAGGCTTGGAAGAGACCTCATCTGAAAGGTGGATTCAAAACGATCGAGTGTGTCGAACGTCAGCCCACAAGCTCAAACTTAAGGGTTCAAAAGTTCTGCCGAAATCACATAGGTCGTCATGTTACAATTTAGTCAATAAAGGCCTACTATTGGAGCGAAACGGAATGCTTCGAAGCTCGTGTTTCGGCTGCACGAACTCAGAGAGGATTGGAAGAGACCTCATATGAAAGGTGGATTCACAACGATCGAGTGTGTCGAACGTCAGCCCACAAGCTCAAACTTAAGGGTTCAAAAGTTCTGCCGAAATCACATAGGTTGTCATGTTACAATTTAGTCAATAAAGGACTAGTACTGGAGCGAAACGGAATGCTTCGACGCTCGTGTTTCGGTCGCACGACCTACGAGAGGCTTGGAAGAGACCTCATCTGAAAGGTGGATTCACAACGATCAAGTGTGTCGAACGTCAGCCCACAAGCTCAAACTTAAGGGTTCAAAAGTTCTGCCGAAATCACATAGGTCGTCATGTTACAATTTAGTCAAAGGACTAGTCCTGGAGCGAAACGGAATGCTTCGACGCTCGTGTTTCGGCCGCACGACCTACGAGAGGTTTGGAAGAGACCTCATCTGAAAGGTGGATTCCCAACGATCGAGTGTGTCGAACGTCAGCCCACTAGTTCAAACTTAAGGGTTCAAATGTTCTGCATAAATCACATGGGTCGTCATGTTACAATTTAGTCAATAAAGGCCAACTACTGGAGCGAAACGGAATGCTTCGAAGCTCGTGTTTCGGCTGCAAGAACTCCGAGAGGATTGGAAGAGACCTCATCTGAAAGGTGGATTCACAACGATCGAGTGTGTCGAACGTCAGCCCACAAGCTCAAACCTAAGGGTTCAAAAGTTCTGCCGAAATCACATAGGTCGTCATGTTACAAATTAGTCAATGTAGGCCTACTACAGGAGCGAAATGGAATGCTTCGACGCTCGTGTTTTCGGCCGCACGAACTCCGAGAGGATTGGAAGAGACCTCATCTGAAAGGTGGATTCACAACGATCGAGTGTGTCGAACGTCAGCCCACAAGCTCAAACCTAAGGGTTCAAAAGTTCTGCCGAAATCACATAGGTTGTCATGTTACAATTTAGTCAATAAAGGACTAGTACTGGAGCGAAACGGAATGCTTCGACGCTCGTGTTTCGGTCGCACGACCTACGAGAGGCTTGGAAGAGACCTCATCTGAAAGGTGGATTCACAACGATCGAGTGTGTCGAATGTCAGCCCACAATCTCAAACTTAAGGGTTCAAAGGTTCTGCCGAAATCACATAGGTCGTCATGTTACAATTTAGTCAATAAAGGCCTACTATTGGAGCGAAACGGAATGCTTCGAAGCTCGTGTTTCGGCTGCACGAACTCAGAGAGGATTGGAAGAGACCTCATATGAAAGGTGGATTCACAACGATCGAGTGTGTCGAACGTCAGCCCACTAGCTCAAACTTAAGGGTTCCAAAGTTCTGCCGAAATCACAAAGGTCGTCATGTTTATATTTAGTCAATAAAGGCCTACTACTGGAGCGAAACGGAATGCTTCGATGCTCGTGTTTCAGCCGCACGACCTCCGAGAGGCTTGGAAGAGACCTCATCTGAAAGGTGGATTCACAACGATCGAGTGTGTCGAACGTCAGCCCACAAGCTCAAACTTAAGGGTTCAAAAGTTCTGCCGAAATCACATAGGTCGTCATGTTACAATTTAGTCAAAGGACTAGTCCTGGAGCGAAACGGAATGCTTCGACGCTCGTGTTTCGGCCGCACGACCTACGAGAGGTTTGGAAGAGACCTCATCTGAAAGGTGGATTCCCAACGATCGAGTGTGTCGAACGTCAGCCCACTAGTTCAAACTTAAGGGTTCAAATGTTCTGCATAAATCACATGGGTCGTCATGTTACAATTTAGTCAATAAAGGCCAACTACTGGAGCGAAACGGAATGCTTCGAAGCTCGTGTTTCGGCTGCACGAACTCCGAGAGGATTGGAAGAGACCTCATCTGAAAGGTGGATTCACAACGATCGAGTGTGTCGAACGTCAGCCCACAAGCTCAAACCTAAGGGTTCAAAAGTTCTGCCGAAATCACATAGGTCGTCATGTTTCAATTTAGTCAATAAAGGCCTACTACTGGAGCGAAACGGAATGCTTCGACGCTCGTGTTTCAGCCGCACGACCTCCGAGAGGCTTGGAAGAGACCTCATCTGAAAGGTGGATTCACAACGATCGAGTGTGTCAAACGTCAGACCACTAGCTCAAACTTAAGGCTTCAAAAGTTCTGCCGAAATCACATAGGTCGTCATGTTACAAATTAGTCAATGTAGGCCTACTACTGGAGCGAAATGGAATGCTTCGACGCTCGTGTTTTCGGCCGCACGACCTCCGAGAGGCTTGGAAGAGACCTCATCTGAAAGGTGGATTCAAAACGATCGAGTGTGTCGAAAGTCAGTCTATTAGCTCAAACTTAAAGGTTCAAAAGTTCTGCCGAAATCACATAGGTCGTCATGTTACAATTTAGTCAAGAAAGGCCTACTATTGGAGCGAAACGGAATGCTTCGACGCTCGTGTTTCAGCCGCACGACCTCCGAGAGGCTTGGAAGAGACCTCATCTGAAAGGTGGATTCACAACGATCGAGTGTGTCGAACGTCAGCCCACAAGCTCAAACTTAAGGGTTCAAAAGTTCTGCCGAAATTACATAGGTCGTCATGTTACAATTTAGTCAATAAAGGACTAGTACTGGAGCGAAACGGAATGCTTCGACGCTCGTGTTTCGGTCGCACGACCTACGAGAGGCTTGGAAGAGACCTCATCTGAAAGGTGGATTCACAACGATCGAGTGTGTCGAACGTCAGCCCACAATCTCAAACTTAAGGGTTCAAAAGTTCTGCCGAAATCATATCGGTCGTCATGTTACAATTTAGTCAATAAAGGCCTACGACTGGAGCGAAACGGAATGCTTCGACGCTTGTGTTTCGGCCGCACGACCTCAGAGAGGCTTGGAAGAGACCTCATCTGAAAGGTGGATTCACAACGATTGAGTGTGTCGAATGTCAGCCCACAATCTCAAACTTAAGGGTTCAAAGGTTCTGCCGAAATCACATAGGTCGTCATGTTACAATTTAGTCAATAAAGGCCTACTATTGGAGCGAAACGGAATGCTTCGAAGCTAGTGTTTCGGCTGTACGAACTCAGAGAGGATTGGAAGAGACCTCATATGAAAGGTGGATTCACAACGATCGAGTGTGTCGAACGTCAGCCCACTAGCTCAAACTTAAGGGTTCCAAAGTTCTGCCGAAATCACAAAGGTCGTCATGTTTCAATTTAGTCAATAAAGGCCTCCTACTGGAGCGAAACGGAATGCTTCGATGCTCGTGTTTCAGCCGCACGACCTCCGAGATGCTTGGAAGAGACCTCATCTGAAAGGTGGATTCACAACAATCGAGTGTTTCGAACGTCAGCCCACAAGCTCAAACTTAAGGTTTCAAAAGTTCTGCCGAAATCACATAGGTCGTCATGTTACAATTTAGTCAAAGGACTAGTCCTGGAGCGAAACGGAATGCTTCGACGCTCGTGTTTCGGCCGCACGACCTACGAGAGGTTTGGAAGAGACCTCATCTGAAAGTTGGATTCCCAACGATCGAGTGTGTCGAACGTCAGCCCACTAGTTCAAACTTAAGGGTTCAAAAGTTCTGCATAAATCACAGAGGTCGTCATGTTACAATTTAGTCAATAAAGGCCAACTACTGGAGCGAAACGGAATGCTTCGACGCTCGTGTTTCGGCCGCACGACCTCCAAGAAGCTTGGAAAAGACGTCTTCTGAGAGGTGGATTCAAAACGATCGACTGTCTCTAAGGTCAGCCTACTAGCTCAAATTTAAGGGTTCAAAAGTTCTGCCGAAATCACATAGGTCGTCATGTTACAATTTAGTCAATAAAGGCCTACTCCTGGAGCGAAACGGAATGCTTCGACGCTCGTGTTTCAGCCGCACGACCTCCGAGAGGATTGGAAGAGACCTCATTTGAAAGGTGGATTCAAAACGATCGAGTGCGTCGAAGTCAGCCCACGAGCTCAAACTTAAGGGTTCAAAAGTTCTGCCGAAATCACATAGGTCGTCATGTTACAATTTAGTCAAGAAAGGCCTACTATAGGAGCGAAATGGAATGCTTCGACGCTCGTGTTTCATCCGCACGACCTCCGAGAGACTTGGAAGAGACCTCATCTGAAAGGTGGATTCACAACGATCGAGTGTGTCGAACGTCAGCCCACAAGCTCAAACTTAAGGGTTCAAAAGTTCTGCCGAAATCACATAGGTCGTCATGTTACAATTTAGTCAATAAAGGACTAGTACTGGAGCGAAACGGAATGCTTCGACGCTCGTGTTTCGGTCGCACGACCTACGAGAGGCTTGGAAGAGACCTCATCTGAAAGGTGGATTCACAACGATCGAGTGTGTCGAACGTCAGCCCACAATCTCAAACTTAAGGGTTCAAAAGTTCTGCCGAAATCATATCGGTCGTCATGTTACAATTTAGTCAATAAAGTCTTCCTACTGGAGCTAAACGGAATGGTTCGACGCTCGTGTTTCGGCCGCACGATCTCCGAGAAGCTTGGAAAAGACGTCATCTGAAAGGTGGATTCAAAACGATCGAGTGTTTCGAAGGTCAGCCTACTAGCTCAAACTTAAGCGTTCTAAAGTTCTGCCGAAATCACATAGGTCGTCATGTTACAATTTAGTCAATATAGGCCTACTACTGGAGCGAAACGGAATGCTTCGACGCTCGTGTTTCGGCCGCACGACCTCCGAGAGGCTTGGAAGAGACCTCATCTGAAAGGTGGATTCACAACGATCGAGTGTGTCGAACGTCATTCCACTAGCTCAAACTTAAGGGATCAAAAGTTCTGCCGAAATCACATAGGTCGTCATGTTTCAATTTAGTCAATAAAGGACTACTACTGGAGCGAAACGGAATGTTTCGACGCTCATGTTTCGGCCGCACGACCTCCGAGAGGCTTGGAAGAGACCTCATCTGAAAGGTGGATTCACAACGATCGAGTGTGTCGAATGTCAGCCCACAATCTCAAACTTAAGGGTTCAAATGTTCTGCCGAAATAACACAGGTTGTCATGTTACAATTTAGTCAATAAAGGCCTACCATTGGAGCGAAACGGAATGCTTCGAAGCTCGTGTTTCGGCTGCACGAACTCCGAGAGGATTGGAAGAGACCTCATCTGAAAGGTGGATTCACAACGATCGAGTGTGTCGAACGTCAGCCCACTAGCTCAAACTTAAGGGTTCAAAAGTTCTGCCGAAATCACATAGGTCGTCATGTTTCAATTTAGTCAATAAAGGCCTACTACTGGAGCGAAACGGAATGCTTCGACGCTCGTGTTTCAGCCGCACGACCTCCGAGAGGCTTGGAAGAGACCTCATTTGAAAGGTGGATTCAAAACGATCGAGTGTGTCGAATGTCAGTCTACTAGCTCAAACTTAAAGGTTCAAAAGTTCTGCCTAAATCACATAGGTCGTCATGTTACAATTTAGTCAATAAAGTCTTCCTACTGGAGCTAAACGGAATGGTTCGACGCTCGTGTTTCGGCCGCACGATCTCCGAGAAGCTTGGAAAAGACCTCATCTGAAAGGTGGATTCAAAACGATCGAGTGTTTCGAAGGTCAGCCTACTAGCTCAAACTTAAGCGTTCTAAAGTTCTGCCGAAATCACATAGGTCGTCATGTTACAATTTAGTCAATATAGGCCTACTACTGGAGCGAAACGGAATGCTTCGACGCTCGTGTTTCGGCCGCACGACCTCCGAGAGGCTTGGAAGAGACCTCATCTGAAAGGTGGATTCACAACGATCGAGTGTGTCGAACGTCATTCCACTAGCTCAAACTTAAGGGATCAAAAGTTCTGCCGAAATCACATAGGTCGTCATGTTTCAATTTAGTCAATAAAGGCCTACTACTGGAGCGAAACGGAATGCTTCGACGCTCGTGTTTCAGGCTTGGAAGAGACCTCATCTGAAAGGTGGATTCAAACCGATCGAGTGTGTCGAATGTCAGTCTACTAGCTCAAACTTAAAGGTTCAAAAGTTCTGCCGAAATCACATAGGTCGTCATGTTACAATTTAGTCAATAAAGGCCAACTACTGGAGCGAAACAGAATGCTTCGAAGCTCGTGTTTCGGCTGCACGAACTCCGAGAGGATTGGAAGAGACCTCATCTGAAAGGTGGATTCACAACTATCGAGTGTGTCGAACGTCAGCCCACGAGCTCAAACTTAAGGGTTCAAAAGTTCTGCCGAAATCACACAGGTCGTCATGTTACAATTTAGTCAATAAAGGCCTACTACTGGAGCGAAACGGAATGCTTCGACGCTCGTGTTTCAGCCGCTCGACCTCCGAGAGGCTTGGAAGAGACCTCATCTGAAAGGTGGATTCACAACGATCGGGTGTGTCGAACGTCAGCCCACAAGCTCAAACTTAAGGGTTCAAAAGCTCTGCCGAAATCACATAGGTCGTCATGTTACAATTTAGTCAATAAAGGACTAGTACTGGAGCGAAACGGAATGCTTTGACGCTCGTGTTTCGGTCGCACGACCTACGAGAGGCTTGGAAGAGACCTCATCTGAAAGGTGGATTCCCAACGAACGAGTGTGTCGAACGTCAGCCCACAATCTCAAACTTAAGGGTTCAAAAGTTCTGCCGAAATCATATCGGTCGTCATGTTACAATTTAGTCAATAAAGGCCTATGACTGGAGAGAAACGGAATGCTTCGACGCTTGTGTTTCGGCCGCACGACCTCCGAGAGGTTTGGAAGAGACCTCATCTGAAAGGTGGATTCAAAACGATCGAGTGTGTCGAATGTCAGTCTACTAGCTCAAACTTAAAGGTTCAAAAGTTCTGCCTAAATCACATAGGTCGTCATGTTACAATTTAGTCAATAAAGGCTTCCTACTGGAGCTAAACGGAATGCTTCGACGCTCGTGTTTCGGCCGCACGATCTCCGAGAAGCTTGGAAAAGACGTCATCTGAAAGGTGGATTCAAAACGATCGAGTGTTTCGAAGGTCAGCCTACTAGCTCAAACTTAAGGGTTCTAAAGTTCTGCCGAAATCACATAGGTCATCATGTTACAATTTAGTCAATAAAGGACTACCACTAGAGCGAAACGGAATGCTTCGACGCTCGTGTTTCGGCCGCACGACCTCCGAGAGGCTTGGAAGAGACCTCATCTGAAAGGTGGATTCACAACGATCGAGTGTGTCGAATGTCAGCCCACAATCTCAAACTTAAGAGTTCAAAGGTTCTGCCGAAATCACACAGGTCGTCATGTTACAATTTAGTCAATAAAGGCCTACTATTGGAGCGAAACGGAATGCTTCGAAGCTCGTGTTTCGGCTGCACGAACTCCGAGAGGATTGGAAGAGACCTCATCTGAAAGGTGGATTCACAACGATCGAGTGTGTCGAACGTCAGCATTCTAGCTCAAACGTAAGGGTTCAAAAGTTCTGCCGAAATCACATAGGTCGTCATGTTTCAATTTAGTCAATAAAGGCCTACTACTGGAGCGAAACGGAATGCTTCGACGCTCGTGTTTCAGCCGCACGACCTCCGAGAGGCTTGGAAGAGACCTCATCTGAAAGGTGGATTCACAACGATCGAGTGTGTCGAACGTCAGCCCACAAGCTCAAACTTAAGGGTTCAAAAGTTCTGCCGAAATCACATAGGTCATCATGTTACAATTTAGTCGAAGGACTAGTACTGGAGCGAAACGGAATGCTTCGACGCTCGTGTTTCGGCCGCACGACCTACGAGAGGCTTGGAAGAGACCTCATCTGAAAGGTGGATTCCCAACGATCGAGTGTGTCGAACGTCAGCCCACTAGTTCAAACTGAAGGGTTCAAAAGTTCTGCATAAATCACATAGGTCGTCATGTTACAATTTAGTCAATAAAGGCCTAGTATTGGAGCGAAACGGAATGCTTCGAAGCTCGTGTTTCGGCTGCACGAACTCCGAGAGGCTTGGAAGAGACCTCATCTGAAAGGTGGATTCCCAACGATCGAGTGTGTCGAACGTCAGCCCACTAGTTCAAACTTAAGGGTTCAAAATGTCTGCATAAATCACATAGGTCGTCATGTTACAATTTAGTCAATAAAGGCCAACTACTGGAGCGAAACGGAATGCTTCGAAGCTCGTGTTTCGGCTGCACGAACTCAGAGAGGATTGGAAGAGACATCATCTGAAAGGTGGATTCACAACGATCGAGTCTGTCGAACGTCAGCCCACTAGCTCAAACTTAAGGGATCAAAAGTTCTGCCGAAATCACATAGGTCGTCATGTTTCAATTTAGTCAATAAAGGCCTACTACTGGAGCGAAACGGAATGCTTCGACGCTCGTGTTTCAGCCGCACGACCTTCGAGAGGCTTGGAAGAGACCTCATCTAAATGGTGGATTCAAAACGATCGAGTGTGTCGAATGTCAGTCTACTAGCTCAAACTTAAAGGTTCAAAAGTTCTGCCTAAATCACATAGGTCGTCATGTTACAATTTAGTCAATAAAGGCTTCCTACTGGAGCTAAACGGAAGGCTTCGACGCTCGTGTTTCGGCCGCACGATCTCCGAGAAGCTTGGAAAAGACGTCATCTGAAAGGTGGATTCAAAACGATCGAGTGTGTCGAAGGTCAGCATACTAGCTCAAACTTAAGGGTTCTAAAGTTCTGCCGAAATCACATAGGTCATCATGTTACAATTTAGTCAATAAAGGACTACTACTGGAGCGAAACGGAATGCTTCGACGCTCGTGTTTCGGCCGCACGACCTCCGAGAGGCTTGGAAGAGACCTCATCTGAAAGGTGGATTCACAACAATCGAGTGTGTCGAATGTCAGCCCACAATCTCAAACTTAAGGGTTCAAAGGTTCTGCCGAAATCACATAGGTCGTCATGTTTCAATTTAGTCAATAAAGGCCTACTACTGGAGCGAAACGGAATGCTTCGATGCTCGTGTTTCAGCCGCACGACCTCCGAGAGGCTTGGAAGAGACCTCATCTGAAAGGTGGATTCACAACGATCGAGTGTGTCGAACGTCAGCCCACAAGCTCAAACTTAAGGGTTCAAAAGTTCTGCATAAATCACATAGGTCGTCATGTTACAATTTAGTCAATAAAGGCCAACTACTGGAGCGAAACGGAATGCTTCGAAGCTCGTGTTTCGGCTGCACGAACTCCGAGAGGATTGGAAGAGACATCATCTGAAAGGTGGATTCACAACGATCGAGTGTGTCGAAGGTCAGCCCACTAGCTCAAACTTAAGGGATCAAAAGTTCTGCCGAAATCACATAGGTCGTCATGTTTCAATTTAGTCAATACAGGCCTACTACTGGAGCGAAACGGAATGCTTCGACGCTCGTGTTTCAGCCGCACGACCTCCGAGAAGCTTGGAAGAGACCTCATCTGAAAGGTGGATTCAAAACGATCGAGTGTGTCGAATGTCAGTCTACTAGGTCAAACTTAAAGGTTCAAAAGTTCTGCCGAAATCACAAAGGTCATCATGTGACAATTTAGTCAATAAAGGCCTACTCCTGGAGCTAAACGGAATGGTTCGACGCTCGTGTTTCGGCCGCACGATCTCCGAGAAGATTGGAAAAGACGTCATCTGAAAGGTGGATTCAAAACGATCGAGTGTTTCGAAGGTCAGCACACTAGCTCAAACTTAAGGGTTCAAAAGTTCTGCCGAAATCACATAGGTCGTCATGTTTCAATTTAGTCAATAAAGGCCAACTACTGGAGCGAAACGGAATGCTTCGACGCTCGTGTTTCAGCCGCACGACCTCCGAGTGGCTTGGAAGAGACCTCATCTGAAAGGTGGATTCACAACGATCGAGGGTGTCGAACGTCAGCCCACAAGCTCAAACTTAAGGGTTCAAAAGTTCTGCCGAAATCACATAGGTCGTCATGTTACAATTTAGTCAATAAAGGACTAGTACTGGAGCGAAACGGAATGCTTCGACACTCGTGTTTCGGTCGCACGACCTACGAGAGGCTTGGAAGAGACCTCATCTGAAAAGTGGATTCACAACGATCGAGTGTGTCGAACGTCAGCCCATAATCTCAAACTTAAGGGATCAAAAGTTCTGCCGAAATCACATAGGTCGTCATGTTTCAATTTAGTCATTAAAGGCCAACTACTGGAGCGAAACGGAATGCTTCGAAGCTCGTGTTTCGCCTGCACGAACTCCGAGAGGATTGGAAGAGACCTCATCTGAAAGGTGGATTCAAAACGATCGAGTGTGTCAAACGTCAGACCACTAGCTCAAACTTAAGGGTTCAAAAGTTCTGCCGAAATCACATAGGTCGTCATGTTACAAATTAGTCAATGTAGGCCTACTACTGGAGCGAAATGGAATGATTCGACGCTCGTGTTTTCGGCCGCACGACCTCCGAGAGGCTTGGAAGAGACATCATCTGAAAGGTGGATTCAAAACAATCGAGTGTGTCGAAAGTCAGTCTATTAGCTCAAACGTAAAGGTTCAAAAGTTCTGCCGAAATCACATAGGTCGTCATGTTACAATTTAGTCAAGAAAGGCCTACTATTGGAGCGAAACGGAATGCTTCGACGCTCGTGTTTCAGCCGCACGACCTCCGAGAGGCTTGGAAGAGACCTTATCTGAAAGGTGGATTCACAACGATCGAGTGTGTCGAACGTCAGCCCACAAGCTCAAACTTAAGGGTTCAAACGTTCTGCCGAAATCACATAGGTCGTCATGTTACAATTTAGTCAATAAAGGACTAGTACTGGAGCGAAACGGAATGCTTCGACGCTCGTGTTTCAGCCGCACGACCTCCGAGAGGCTTGGAAGAGACCTCATCTGAAAGGTGGATTCCCAACGATCGAGTGTGTCGAACGTCAGCCCACTAGCTCAAACTTAAGGGTTCCAAAGTTCTGCCGAAATCACAAAGGTCGTCATGTTTCAATTTAGTCAATAAAGGCCTCCTACTGGAGCGAAACGGAATGCTTCGATGCTCGTGTTTCAGCCGCACGACCTCCGAGAGGCTTGGAAGAGACCTCATCTGAAAGGTGGATTCACAACAATCGAGTGTTTCGAACGTCAGCCCACAAGCTCAAACTTAAGGTTTCAAAAGTTCTGCCGAAATCACATAGGTCGTCATGTTACAATTTAGTCAAAGGACTAGTCCTGGAGCGAAACGGAATGCTTCGACGCTCGTGTTTCGGCCGCACGACCTACGAGAGGTTTGGAAGAGACCTCATCTGAAAGTTGGATTCCCAACGATCGAGTGTGTCGAACGTCAGCCCACTAGTTCAAACTTAAGGGTTCAAAAGTTCTGCATAAATCACATAGGTCGTCATGTTACAATTTAGTCAATAAAGGCCAACTACTGGAGCGAAACGGAATGCTTCGACGCTCGTGTTTCGGCCGCACGACCTCCAAGAAGCTTGGAAAAGACGTCTTCTGAGAGGTGGATTCAAAACGATCGACTGTCTCTAAGGTCAGCCTACTAGCTCAAACTTAAGGGTTCAAAAGTTCTGCCGAAATCACATAGGTCGTCATGTTACAATTTAGTCAATAAAGGCCTACTCCTGGAGCGAAACGGAATGCTTCGACGCTCGTGTTTCAGCCGCACGACCTCCGAGAGGATTGGAAGAGACCTCATTTGAAAGGTGGATTCAAAACGATCGAGTGCGTCGAAGTCAGCCCACGAGCTCAAACTTAAGGGTTCAAAAGTTCTGCCGAAATCACATAGGTCGTCATGTTACAATTTAGTCAAGAAAGGCCTACTATAGGAGCGAAATGGAATGCTTCGACGCTCGTGTTTCATCCGCACGACCTCCGAGAGGCTTGGAAGAGACCTCATCTGAAAGGTGGATTCACAACGATCGAGTGTGTCGAACGTCAGCCCACAAGCTCAAACTTAAGGGTTCAAAAGTTCTGCCGAAATCACATAGGTCGTCATGTTACAATTTAGTCAATAAAGGACTAGTACTGGAGCGAAACGGAATGCTTCGACGCTCGTGTTTCGGTCGCACGACCTACGAGAGGCTTGGAAGAGACCTCATCTGAAAGGTGGATTCACAACGATCGAGTGTGTCGAACGTCAGCCCACAATCTCAAACTTAAGGGTTCAAAAGTTCTGCCGAAATCATATCGGTCGTCATGTTACAATTTAGTCAATAAAGTCTTCCTACTGGAGCTAAACGGAATGGTTCGACGCTCGTGTTTCGGCCGCACGATCTCCGAAAAGCTTGGAAAAGACGTCATCTGAAAGGTGGATTCAAAACGATCGAGTGTTTCGAAGGTCAGCCTACTAGCTCAAACTTAAGCGTTCTAAAGTTCTGCCGAAATCACATAGGTCGTCATGTTACAATTTAGTCAATATAGGCCTACTACTGGAGCGAAACGGAATGCTTCGACGCTCGTGTTTCGGCCGCACGACCTCCGAGAGGCTTGGAAGAGACCTCATCTGAAAGGTGGATTCACAACGATCGAGTGTGTCGAACGTCATTCCACTAGCTCAAACTTAAGGGATCAAAAGTTCTGCCGAAATCACATAGGTCGTCATGTTTCAATTTAGTCAATAAAGGACTACTACTGGAGCGAAACGGAATGTTTCGACGCTCATGTTTCGGCCGCACGACCTCCGAGAGGCTTGGAAGAGACCTCATCTGAAAGGTGGATTCACAACGATCGAGTGTGTCGAATGTCAGCCCACAATCTCAAACTTAAGGGTTCAAATGTTCTGCCGAAATAACACAGGTTGTCATGTTACAATTTAGTCAATAAAGGCCTACCATTGGAGCGAAACGGAATGCTTCGAAGCTCGTGTTTCGGCTGCACGAACTCCGAGAGGATTGGAAGAGACCTCATCTGAAAGGTGGATTCACAACGATCGAGTGTGTCGAACGTCAGCCCACTAGCTCAAACTTAATGGTTCAAAAGTTCTGCCGAAATCACATAGGTCGTCATGTTTCAATTTAGTCAATAAAGGCCTACTACTGGAGCGAAACGGAATGCTTCGACGCTCGTGTTTCAGCCGCACGACCTCCGAGAGGCTTGGAAGAGACCTCATCTGAAAGGTGGATTCAAAACGATCGAGTGTGTTTAATGTCAGTCTACTAGCTCAAACTTAAAGGTTCAAAAGTTCTGCCTAAATCACATAGGTCGTCATGTTACAATTTAGTCAATAAAGTCTTCCTACTGGAGCTAAACGGAATGGTTCGACGCTCGTGTTTCGGCCGCACGATCTCCGAGAAGCTTGGAAAAGACGTCATCTGAAAGGTGGATTCAAAACGATCGAGTGTTTCGAAGGTCAGCCTACTAGCTAAAACTTAAGCGTTCTAAAGTTCTAACGAAATCACATAGGTCGTCATGTTACAATTTAGTCAATATAGGCCTACTACTGGAGCGAAACGGAATGCTTCGACGCTCGTGTTTCGGCCGCACGACCTCCGAGAGGCTTGTAAGAGACCTCATCTGAAAGGTGGATTCACAACGATCGAGTGTGTCGAACGTCATTCCACTAGCTCAAACTTAAGGGATCAAAAGTTCTGCCGAAATCACATAGGTCGTCATGTTTCAATTTAGTCAATAAAGGCCTACTACTGGAGCGAAACGGAATGCTTCGACGCTCGTGTTTCAGGCTTGGAAGAGACCTCATCTGAAAGGTGGATTCAAACCGATCGAGTGTGTCAAATGTCAGTCTACTAGCTCAAACTTAAAGGTTCAAAAGTTCTGCCGAAATCACATAGGTCGTCATGTTACAATTTAGTCAATAAAGGCCAACTACTGGAGCGAAACAGAATGCTTCGAAGCTCGTGTTTCGGCTGCACGAACTCCGAGAGGATTGGAAGAGACCTCATCTGAAAGGTGGATTCACAACTATCGAGTGTGTCGAACGTCAGCCCACGAGCTCAAACTTAAGGGTTCAAAAGTTCTGCCGAAATCACACAGGTCGTCATGTTACAATTTAGTCAATAAAGGCCTACTACTGGAGCGAAACGGAATGCTTCGACGCTCGTGTTTCAGCCGCTCGACCTCCGAGAGGCTTGGAAGAGACCTCATCTGAAAGGTGGATTCACAACGATCGGGTGTGTCGAACGTCAGCCCACAAGCTCAAACTTAAGGGTTCAAAAGCTCTGCCGAAATCACATAGGTCGTCATGTTACAATTTAGTCAATAAAGGACTAGTACTGGAGCGAAACGGAATGCTTTGACGCTCGTGTTTCGGTCGCACGACCTACGAGAGGCTTGGAAGAGACCTCATCTGAAAGGTGGATTCCCAACGAACGAGTGTGTCGAACGTCAGCCCACAATCTCAAACTTAAGGGTTCAAAAGTTCTGCCGAAATCATATCGGTCGTCATGTTACAATTTAGTCAATAAAGGCCTATGACTGGAGAGAAACGGAATGCTTCGACGCTTGTGTTTCGGCCGCACGACCTCCGAGAGGTTTGGAAGAGACCTCATCTGAAAGGTGGATTCAAAACGATCGAGTGTGTCGAATGTCAGTCTACTAGCTCAAACTTAAAGGTTCAAAAGTTCTGCCTAAATCACATAGGTCGTCATGTTACAATTTAGTCAATAAAGGCTTCCTACTGGAGCTAAACGCAATGCTTCGACGCTCGTGTTTCGGCCGCACGATCTCCGAGAAGCTTGGAAAAGACGTCATCTGAAAGGTGGATTCAAAACGATCGAGTGTTTCGAAGGTCAGCCTACTAGCTCAAACTTAAGGGTTCTAAAGTTCTGCCGAAATCACATAGGTCATCATGTTACAATTTAGTCAATAAAGGACTACCACTAGAGCGAAACGGAATGCTTCGACGCTCGTGTTTCGGCCGCACGACCTCCGAGAGGCTTGGAAGAGACCTCATCTGAAAGGTGGATTCACAACGATCGAGTGTGTCGAATGTCAGCCCACAATCTCAAACTTAAGGGTTCAAAGGTTCTGCCGAAATCACACAGGTCGTCATGTTACAATTTAGTCAATAAAGGCCTACTATTGGAGCGAAACGGAATGCTTCGAAGCTCGTGTTTCGGCTGCACGAACTCCGAGAGGATTGGAAGAGACCTCATCTGAAAGGTGGATTCACAACGATCGAGTGTGTCGAACGTCAGCATTCTAGCTCAAACTTAAGGGTTCAAAAGTTCTGCCGAAATCACATAGGTCGTCATGTTTCAATTTAGTCAATAAAGGCCTACTACTGGAGCGAAACGGAATGCTTCGACGCTCGTGTTTCAGCCGCACGACCTCCGAGAGGCTTGGAAGAGACCTCATCTGAAAGGTGGATTCACAACGATCGAGTGTGTCGAACGTCAGCCCACAAGCTCAAACTTAAGGGTTCAAAAGTTCTGCCGAAATCACATAGGTCATCATGTTACAATTTAGTCGAAGGACTAGTACTGGAGCGAAACGGAATGCTTCGACGCTCGTGTTTCGGCCGCACGACCTACGAGAGGCTTGGAAGAGACCTCATCTGAAAGGTGGATTCCCAACGATCGAGTGTGTCGAACGTCAGCCCACTAGTTCAAACTGAAGGGTTCAAAAGTTCTGCATAAATCACATAGGTCGTCATGTTACAATTTAGTCAATAAAGGCCTAGTATTGGAGCGAAACGGAATGCTTCGAAGCTCGTGTTTCGGCTGCACGAACTCCGAGAGGCTTGGAAGAGACCTCATCTGAAAGGTGGATTCCCAACGATCGAGTGTGTCGAACGTCAGCCCACTAGTTCAAACTTAAGGGTTCAAAATGTCTGCATAAATCACATAGGTCGTCATGTTACAATTTAGTCAATAAAGGACTAGTACTGGAGCGAAACGGAATGCTTCGACGCTCGTGTTTCGGTCGCACGACCTACGAGAGGCTTGGAAGAGACCTCATCTGAAAGGTGGATTCACAACGATCGAGTGTGTCGAACGTCAGCCCACAATCTCAAACTTAAGGGTTCAAAAGTTCTGCCGAAATCATATCGGTCGTCATGTTACAATTTAGTCAATAAAGTCTTCCTACTGGAGCTAAACGGAATGGTTCGACGCTCGTGTTTCGGCCGCACGATCTCCGAAAAGCTTGGAAAAGACGTCATCTGAAAGGTGGATTCAAAACGATCGAGTGTTTCGAAGGTCAGCCTACTAGCTCAAACTTAAGCGTTCTAAAGTTCTGCCGAAATCACATAGGTCGTCATGTTACAATTTAGTCAATATAGGCCTACTACTGGAGCGAAACGGAATGCTTCGACGCTCGTGTTTCGGCCGCACGACCTCCGAGAGGCTTGGAAGAGACCTCATCTGAAAGGTGGATTCACAACGATCGAGTGTGTCGAACGTCATTCCACTAGCTCAAACTTAAGGGATCAAAAGTTCTGCCGAAATCACATAGGTCGTCATGTTTCAATTTAGTCAATAAAGGACTACTACTGGAGCGAAACGGAATGTTTCGACGCTCATGTTTCGGCCGCACGACCTCCGAGAGGCTTGGAAGAGACCTCATCTGAAAGGTGGATTCACAACGATCGAGTGTGTCGAATGTCAGCCCACAATCTCAAACTTAAGGGTTCAAATGTTCTGCCGAAATAACACAGGTTGTCATGTTACAATTTAGTCAATAAAGGCCTACCATTGGAGCGAAACGGAATGCTTCGAAGCTCGTGTTTCGGCTGCACGAACTCCGAGAGGATTGGAAGAGACCTCATCTGAAAGGTGGATTCACAACGATCGAGTGTGTCGAACGTCAGCCCACTAGCTCAAACTTAATGGTTCAAAAGTTCTGCCGAAATCACATAGGTCGTCATGTTTCAATTTAGTCAATAAAGGCCTACTACTGGAGCGAAACGGAATGCTTCGACGCTCGTGTTTCAGCCGCACGACCTCCGAGAGGCTTGGAAGAGACCTCATCTGAAAGGTGGATTCAAAACGATCGAGTGTGTCGAATGTCAGTCTACTAGCTCAAACTTAAAGGTTCAAAAGTTCTGCCTAAATCACATAGGTCGTCATGTTACAATTTAGTCAATAAAGTCTTCCTACTGGAGCTAAACGGAATGGTTCGACGCTCGTGTTTCGGCCGCACGATCTCCGAGAAGCTTGGAAAAGACGTCATCTGAAAGGTGGATTCAAAACGATCGAGTGTTTCGAAGGTCAGCCTACTAGCTAAAACTTAAGCGTTCTAAAGTTCTAACGAAATCACATAGGTCGTCATGTTACAATTTAGTCAATATAGGCCTACTACTGGAGCGAAACGGAATGCTTCGACGCTCGTGTTTCGGCCGCACGACCTCCGAGAGGCTTGTAAGAGACCTCATCTGAAAGGTGGATTCACAACGATCGAGTGTGTCGAACGTCATTCCACTAGCTCAAACTTAAGGGATCAAAAGTTCTGCCGAAATCACATAGGTCGTCATGTTTCAATTTAGTCAATAAAGGCCTACTACTGGAGCGAAACGGAATGCTTCGACGCTCGTGTTTCAGGCTTGGAAGAGACCTCATCTGAAAGGTGGATTCAAACCGATCGAGTGTGTCAAATGTCAGTCTACTAGCTCAAACTTAAAGGTTCAAAAGTTCTGCCGAAATCACATAGGTCGTCATGTTACAATTTAGTCAATAAAGGCCAACTACTGGAGCGAAACAGAATGCTTCGAAGCTCGTGTTTCGGCTGCACGAACTCCGAGAGGATTGGAAGAGACCTCATCTGAAAGGTGGATTCACAACTATCGAGTGTGTCGAACGTCAGCCCACGAGCTCAAACTTAAGGGTTCAAAAGTTCTGCCGAAATCACACAGGTCGTCATGTTACAATTTAGTCAATAAAGGCCTACTACTGGAGCGAAACGGAATGCTTCGACGCTCGTGTTTCAGCCGCTCGACCTCCGAGAGGCTTGGAAGAGACCTCATCTGAAAGGTGGATTCACAACGATCGGGTGTGTCGAACGTCAGCCCACAAGCTCAAACTTAAGGGTTCAAAAGCTCTGCCGAAATCACATAGGTCGTCATGTTACAATTTAGTCAATAAAGGACTAGTACTGGAGCGAAACGGAATGCTTTGACGCTCGTGTTTCGGTCGCACGACCTACGAGAGGCTTGGAAGAGACCTCATCTGAAAGGTGGATTCCCAACGAACGAGTGTGTCGAACGTCAGCCCACAATCTCAAACTTAAGGGTTCAAAAGTTCTGCCGAAATCATATCGGTCGTCATGTTACAATTTAGTCAATAAAGGCCTATGACTGGAGAGAAACGGAATGCTTCGACGCTTGTGTTTCGGCCGCACGACCTCCGAGAGGTTTGGAAGAGACCTCATCTGAAAGGTGGATTCAAAACGATCGAGTGTGTCGAATGTCAGTCTACTAGCTCAAACTTAAAGGTTCAAAAGTTCTGCCTAAATCACATAGGTCGTCATGTTACAATTTAGTCAATAAAGGCTTCCTACTGGAGCTAAACGCAATGCTTCGACGCTCGTGTTTCGGCCGCACGATCTCCGAGAAGCTTGGAAAAGACGTCATCTGAAAGGTGGATTCAAAACGATCGAGTGTTTCGAAGGTCAGCCTACTAGCTCAAACTTAAGGGTTCTAAAGTTCTGCCGAAATCACATAGGTCATCATGTTACAATTTAGTCAATAAAGGACTACCACTAGAGCGAAACGGAATGCTTCGACGCTCGTGTTTCGGCCGCACGACCTCCGAGAGGCTTGGAAGAGACCTCATCTGAAAGGTGGATTCACAACGATCGAGTGTGTCGAATGTCAGCCCACAATCTCAAACTTAAGGGTTCAAAGGTTCTGCCGAAATCACACAGGTCGTCATGTTACAATTTAGTCAATAAAGGCCTACTATTGGAGCGAAACGGAATGCTTCGAAGCTCGTGTTTCGGCTGCACGAACTCCGAGAGGATTGGAAGAGACCTCATCTGAAAGGTGGATTCACAACGATCGAGTGTGTCGAACGTCAGCATTCTAGCTCAAACTTAAGGGTTCAAAAGTTCTGCCGAAATCACATAGGTCGTCATGTTTCAATTTAGTCAATAAAGGCCTACTACTGGAGCGAAACGGAATGCTTCGACGCTCGTGTTTCAGCCGCACGACCTCCGAGAGGCTTGGAAGAGACCTCATCTGAAAGGTGGATTCACAACGATCGAGTGTGTCGAACGTCAGCCCACAAGCTCAAACTTAAGGGTTCAAAAGTTCTGCCGAAATCACATAGGTCATCATGTTACAATTTAGTCGAAGGACTAGTACTGGAGCGAAACGGAATGCTTCGACGCTCGTGTTTCGGCCGCACGACCTACGAGAGGCTTGGAAGAGACCTCATCTGAAAGGTGGATTCCCAACGATCGAGTGTGTCGAACGTCAGCCCACTAGTTCAAACTGAAGGGTTCAAAAGTTCTGCATAAATCACATAGGTCGTCATGTTACAATTTAGTCAATAAAGGCCTAGTATTGGAGCGAAACGGAATGCTTCGAAGCTCGTGTTTCGGCTGCACGAACTCCGAGAGGCTTGGAAGAGACCTCATCTGAAAGGTGGATTCCCAACGATCGAGTGTGTCGAACGTCAGCCCACTAGTTCAAACTTAAGGGTTCAAAATGTCTGCATAAATCACATAGGTCGTCATGTTACAATTTAGTCAATAAAGGCCAACTACTGGAGCGAAACGGAATGCTTCGAAGCTCGTGTTTCGGCTGCACGAACTCAGAGAGGATTGGAAGAGACATCATCTGAAAGGTGGATTCACAACGATCGAGTCTGTCGAACGTCAGCCCACTAGCTCAAACTTAAGGGATCAAAAGTTCTGCCGAAATCACATAGGTCGTCATGTTTCAATTTAGTCAATAAAGGCCTACTACTGGAGCGAAACGGAATGCTTCGACGCTCGTGTTTCAGCCGCACGACCTTCGAGAGGCTTGGAAGAGACCTCATCTGAAAGGTGGATTCAAAACGATCGAGTGTGTCGAATGTCAGTCTACTAGCTCAAACTTAAAGGTTCAAAAGTTCTGCCTAAATCACATAGGTCGTCATGTTACAATTTAGTCAATAAAGGCTTCCTACTGGAGCTAAACGGAAGGCTTCGACGCTCGTGTTTCGGCCGCACGATCTCCGAGAAGCTTGGAAAAGACGTCATCTGAAAGGTGGATTCAAAACGATCGAGTGTGTCGAAGGTCAGCATACTAGCTCAAACTTAAGGGTTCTAAAGTTCTGCCGAAATCACATAGGTCATCATGTTACAATTTAGTCAATAAAGGACTACTACTGGAGCGAAACGGAATGCTTCGACGCTCGTGTTTCGGCCGCACGACCTCCGAGAGGCTTGGAAGAGACCTCATCTGAAAGGTGGATTCACAACAATCGAGTGTGTCGAATGTCAGCCCACAATCTCAAACTTAAGGGTTCAAAGGTTCTGCCGAAATCACATAGGTCGTCATGTTTCAATTTAGTCAATAAAGGCCTACTACTGGAGCGAAACGGAATGCTTCGATGCTCGTGTTTCAGCCGCACGACCTCCGAGAGGCTTGGAAGAGACCTCATCTGAAAGGTGGATTCACAACGATCGAGTGTGTCGAACGTCAGCCCACAAGCTCAAACTTAAGGGTTCAAAAGTTCTGCATAAATCACATAGGTCGTCATGTTACAATTTAGTCAATAAAGGCCAACTACTGGAGCGAAACGGAATGCTTCGAAGCTCGTGTTTCGGCTGCACGAACTCCGAGAGGATTGGAAGAGACATCATCTGAAAGGTGGATTCACAACGATCGAGTGTGTCGAAGGTCAGCCCACTAGCTCAAACTTAAGGGATCAAAAGTTCTGCCGAAATCACATAGGTCGTCATGTTTCAATTTAGTCAATACAGGCCTACTACTGGAGCGAAACGGAATGCTTCGACGCTCGTGTTTCAGCCGCACGACCTCCGAGAAGCTTGGAAGAGACCTCATCTGAAAGGTGGATTCAAAACGATCGAGTGTGTCGAATGTCAGTCTACTAGGTCAAACTTAAAGGTTCAAAAGTTCTGCCGAAATCACAAAGGTCATCATGTGACAATTTAGTCAATAAAGGCCTACTCCTGGAGCTAAACGGAATGGTTCGACGCTCGTGTTTCGGCCGCACGATCTCCGAGAAGATTGGAAAAGACGTCATCTGAAAGGTGGATTCAAAACGATCGAGTGTTTCGAAGGTCAGCACACTAGCTCAAACTTAAGGGTTCAAAAGTTCTGCCGAAATCACATAGGTCGTCATGTTTCAATTTAGTCAATAAAGGCCAACTACTGGAGCGAAACAGAATGCTTCGATGCTCGTGTTTCAGCCGCACGACCTCCGAGAGGCTTGGAAGAGACCTCATCTGAAAGGTGGATTCACAGCGATCGAGTGTGTCGAACGTCAGCCCACAAGCTCAAACTTAAGGGTTCAAAAGTTCTGCCGAAATCACATAGGTCGTCATGTTACAATTTAGTCAAAGGACTAGTCCTGGAGCGAAACGGAATGCTTCGACGCTCGTGTTTCGGCCGCACGACCTACGAGAGGTTTGGAAGAGACCTCATCTGAAAGGTGGATTCCCAACGATCGAGTGTGTCGAACGTCAGCCCACTAGTTCAAACTTAAGGGTTCAAAAGTTCTGCATAAATCACATAGGTCATCATGTTACAATTTAGTCAATAAAGGCAAACTACTGGAGCGAAACGGAATGCTTCGACGCTCGTGTTTCGGCCGCACGACCTCCGAGAAGCTTGGAAAAGACGTCATCTGAAAGGTGGATTCAAAACGATCGAGTGTCTCGAAGGTCAGCCTACTAGCTCAAACTTAAGGGTTCAAAAGTTCTGCCGAAATCACATAGGTCGTCATGTTTCAATTTAGTCAATAAAGGCCAACTACTGGAGCGAAACAGAATGCTTCGACGCTCGTGTTTCAGCCGCACGACCTCCGAGTGGCTTGGAAGAGACCTCATCTGAAAGGTGGATTCACAACGATCGAGGGTGTCGAACGTCAGCCCACAAGCTCAAACTTAAGGGTTCAAAAGTTCTGCCGAAATCACATAGGTCGTCATGTTACAATTTAGTCAATAAAGGACTAGTACTGGAGCGAAACGGAATGCTTCGACACTCGTGTTTCGGTCGCACGACCTACGAGAGGCTTGGAAGAGACCTCATCTGAAAAGTGGATTCACAACGATCGAGTGTGTCGAACGTCAGCCCATAATCTCAAACTTAAGGGATCAAAAGTTCTGCCGAAATCACATAGGTCGTCATGTTTCAATTTAGTCATTAAAGGCCAACTACTGGAGCGAAACGGAATGCTTCGAAGCTCGTGTTTCGGCTGCACGAACTCCGAGAGGATTGGAAGAGACCTCATCTGAAAGGTGGATTCAAAACGATCGAGTGTGTCAAACGTCAGACCACTAGCTCAAACTTAAGGGTTCAAAAGTTCTGCCGAAATCACATAGGTCGTCATGTTACAAATTAGTCAATGTAGGCCTACTACTGGAGCGAAATGGAATGATTCGACGCTCGTGTTTTCGGCCGCACGACCTCCGAGAGGCTTGGAAGAGACATCATCTGAAAGGTGGATTCAAAACAATCGAGTGTGTCGAAAGTCAGTCTATTAGCTCAAACGTAAAGGTTCAAAAGTTCTGCCGAAATCACATAGGTCGTCATGTTACAATTTAGTCAAGAAAGGCCTACTATTGGAGCGAAACGGAATGCTTCGACGCTCGTGTTTCAGCCGCACGACCTCCGAGAGGCTTGGAAGAGACCTTATCTGAAAGGTGGATTCACAACGATCGAGTGTGTCGAACGTCAGCCCACAAGCTCAAACTTAAGGGTTCAAACGTTCTGCCGAAATCACATAGGTCGTCATGTTACAATTTAGTCAATAAAGGACTAGTACTGGAGCGAAACGGAATGCTTCGACGCTCGTGTTTCGGTCGCACGACCTACGAGAGGCTTGGAAGAGACCTCATCTGAAAGGTGGATTCACAACGATCGAGTGTGTCGAACGTCAGCCCACAATCTCAAACTTAAGGGTTAAAAAGTTCTGCCGAAATCATATCGGTCGTCATGTTACAATTTAGTCAATAAAGGCCTACGACTGGAGCGAAACGAAATGCTTCGACGCTTGTGTTTCGGCCGCACGACCTCAGAGAGGCTTGGAAGAGACCTCATCTGAAAGGTGGATTCACAAAGATCGAGTGTGTCGAATGTCAGCCCACAATCTCAAACTTAAGAGTTCAAAGGTTCTGCCGAAATCACAAAGGTCGTCATGTTTCAATTTAGTCAATAAAGGCCTACTACTGGAGCGAAACGGAATGCTTCGATGCTCGTGTTTCAGCCGCACGACCTCCGAGAGGCTTGGAAGAGACCTCATCTGAAAGGTGGATTCACAGCGATCGAGTGTGTCGAACGTCAGCCCACAAGCTCAAACTTAAGGGTTCAAAAGTTCTGCCGAAATCACATAGGTCGTCATGTTACAATTTAGTCAAAGGACTAGTCCTGGAGCGAAACGGAATGCTTCGACGCTCGTGTTTCGGCCGCACGACCTACGAGAGGTTTGGAAGAGACCTCATCTGAAAGGTGGATTCCCAACGATCGAGTGTGTCGAACGTCAGCCCACTAGTTCAAACTTAAGGGTTCAAAAGTTCTGCATAAATCACATAGGTCATCATGTTACAATTTAGTCAATAAAGGCCAACTACTGGAGCGAAACGGAATGCTTCGACGCTCGTGTTTCGGCCGCACGACCTCAGAGAAGCTTGGAAAAGACGTCATCTGAAAGGTGGATTCAAAACGATCGAGTGTCTCGAAGGTCAGCCTACTAGCTCAAACTTAAGGGTTCAAAAGTTCTGCCGAAATCACATAGGTCGTCATGTTACAATTTAGTCAATAAAGGCCTACTCCTGGAGCGAAACGGAATGCTTCGACGCTCGTGTTTCAGCCGCACGACCTCCGAGAGGATTGGAAGAGACCTCATTTGAAAGGTGGATTCAAAACGATCGAGTGCGTCGAAGTCAGCCCACGAGCTCAAACTTAAGGGTTCAAAAGTTCTGCCGAAATCACATAGGTCGTCATGTTACAATTTAGTCAATAAAGGACTAGTACTGGAGCGAAACGGAATGCTTCGACGCTCGTGTTTCGGTCGCACGACCTACTGGAAGCTTGGAAGAGACCTCATCTGAAAGGTGGATTCAGAACGATCGAGTGTGTCGAACGTCAGCCCACAAGCTCAAACTTAAGGGTTCAAAATGTCTGCCGAAATCACATAGGTCGTCATGTTACAATTTAGTCAATAAAGGACTAGTACTGGAGCGAAACGGAATGCTTCGACGCTCGTGTTTCGGTCGCACGACCTACGAGAGGCTTGGAAGAGACCTCATCTGAAAGGTGGATTCACAACGATCGAGTGTGTCGAACGTCAGCCCACAATCTCAAACTTAAGGGTTAAAAAGTTCTGCCGAAATCATATCGGTCGTCATGTTACAATTTAGTCAATAAAGGCCTACGACTGGAGCGAAACGGAATGCTTCGACGCTTGTGTTTCGGCCGCACGACCTCAGAGAGGCTTGGAAGAGACCTCATCTGAAAGGTGGATTCACAACGATCGAGTGTGTCGAATGTCAGCCCACAATCTCAAACTTAAGGGTTCAAAGGTTCTGCCGAAATCACATAGGTCGTCATGTTACAATTTAGTCAATAAAGGCCTACTATTGGAGCGAAACGGAATGCTTCGAAGCTCGTGTTTCGGCTGCACGAACTCAGATTGGATTGGAAGAGACCTCATATAAAAGGTGGATCCACAACGATCGAGTGTGTCGAACGTCAGCCCACTAGCTCAAACTTAAGGGTTCCAAAGGTTCTGCCGAAATCACATAGGTCGTCATGTTACAATTTAGTCAATAAAGGCCTACTATTGGAGCGAAACGGAATGCTTCGACGCTTGTGTTTCAGCCGCACGACCTCCGAGAGGCTTGGAAGAGACCTAATCTGAAAGGTGGATTCAAAACGATCGAGTGTGTCGAATGTCAGTATACTAGCTCAAACTTAAAGGTTCAAAAGTTCTGCCTAAATCACATAGGTCGTCATGTTACAATTTAGTCAATAAAGGCTTCCTACTGGAGCTAAACGGAATGCTTCGACGCTCGTGTTTCGGCCGCACGATCTCCGAGAAGCTTGGAAAAGACGTCATCTGAAAGGTGGATTCAAAACGATCAAGTGTTTCGAAGGTCAGCCTACTAGCCCAAACTTAAGGGTTCTAAAGTTCTGCCGAAATCACACAGGTCATCATGTTACAATTTAGTCAATAAAGGACTACTACTGGAGCGAAACGGAATGCTTCGACGCTTGTGTTTCGGCCGCACGACCTCCGAGAGGCTTGGAAGAGACCTCATCTGAAAGGTGGATTCACAACGATCGAGTGTGTCGAACGTCAGCCCACAAGCTCAAACTTAAGGGTTCAAAAGTTCTGCCGAAATCACATTGGTCATCATGTTACAATTTAGTCGAAGGACTAGTACTGGAGCGAAACGGAATGCTTCGACGCTCGTGTTTCGGCCGCACGACCTACGAGAGGCTTGGAAGAGACCTCATCTGAAAGTTGGATTCCCAACGATCGAGTGTGTCGAACGTCAGCCCACTAGTTCAAACTTAAGGGTTCAAAAGTTCTGCATAAATCACATAGGTCGTCATGTTACAATTTAGTCAATAAAGGCCAACTACTGGAGCGAAACGGAATGCTTCGAAGCTCGTGTTTCGGCTGCACGAACTCCGAGAGGATTGGAAGAGACATCATCTGAAAGGTGGATTCACAACGATCGAGTGTGTCGAACGTCAGCCCACAAGCTCAAACTTAAGGGTTCAAAAGTTCTGCCGAAATCACACAGGTTGTCATGTTACAATTTAGTCAATAAACGCCTAGTATTGGAGCGAAACGGAATGCTTCGAAGCTCGTGTTTCGGCTGCACGAACTCCGAGAGGCTTGGAAGAGACCTCATCTGAAAGGTGGATTCCCAACGATCGAGTGTGTCGAACGTCAGCCCACTAGTTCAAACTTAAGGGTTCAAAAGTTCTGCATAAATCACATAGGTCGTCATGTTACAATTTAGTCAATAAAGGCCAACTACTGGAGCGA
Organism: Phycodurus eques; assembly: GCF_024500275.1. Taxonomy (NCBI): domain Eukaryota; kingdom Metazoa; phylum Chordata; class Actinopteri; order Syngnathiformes; family Syngnathidae; genus Phycodurus; species Phycodurus eques. Next base: position 142,600 of record NW_026904044.1, read on the forward strand.
AACGGAATGCTTCGAAGCTCGTGTTTCGGCTGCACGAACTCCGAGAGGATTGGAAGAGACATCATCTGAAAGGTGGATTCACAACGATCGAGTCTGTCGAACGTCAGCCCACAAGCTCAAACTTAAGGGATCAAAAGTTCTGCCGAAATCACATAGGTCGTCATGTTTCAATTTAGTCAATAAAGGCCTACTACTGGAGCGAAACGGAATGCTTCGACGCTCGTGTTTCAGCCGCACGACCTCCGAGAGGATTGGAAGAGACCTCATTTGAAAGGTGGATTCAAAACGATCGAGTGCGTCGAAGTCAGCCCACGAGCTCAAACTTAAGGGTTCAAAAGTTCTGCCGAAATCACATAGGTCGTCATGTTACAAATTAGTCAATGTAGGCCTACTACTGGAGCGAAATGGAATGCTTCGACGCTCGTGTTTTCGGCCGCACGACCTCCGAGAGGCTTGGAAGAGACCTCATCTGAAAGGTGGATTCACAACGATCGAGTGTGTCGAACGTCAGCCCACAATCTCAAACTTAAGGGTTAAAAAGTTCTGCCGAAATCACATAGGTCGTCATGTTACAATTTAGTCAATAAAGGACTAGTACTGGAGCGAAACGGAATGCTTCGACGCTCGTGTTTCGGTCGCACGACCTACTGGAAGCTTGGAAGAGACCTCATCTGAAAGGTGGATTCAGAACGATCGAGTGTGTCGAACGTCAGCCCACAAGCTCAAACTTAAGGGTTCAAAATGTCTGCCGAAATCACATAGGTCGTCATGTTACAATTTAGTCAATAAAGGACTAGTACTGGAGCGAAACGGAATGCTTCGACGCTCGTGTTTCGGTCGCACGACCTACGAGAGGCTTGGAAGAGACCTCATCTGAAAGGTGGATTCACAACGATCGAGTGTGTCGAACGTCAGCCCACAATCTCAAACTTAAGGGTTAAAAAGTTCTGCCGAAATCATATCGGTCGTCATGTTACAATTTAGTCAATAAAGGCCTACGACTGGAGCGAAACGGAATGCTTCGACGCTTGTGTTTCGGCCGCACGACCTCAGAGAGGCTTGGAAGAGACCTCATCTGAAAGGTGGATTCACAACGATCGAGTGTGTCGAATGTCAGCCCACAATCTCAAACTTAAGGGTTCAAAGGTTCTGCCGAAATCACATAGGTCGTCATGTTACAATTTAGTCAATAAAGGCCTACTATTGGAGCGAAACGGAATGCTTCGAAGCTCGTGTTTCGGCTGCACGAACTCAGATTGGATTGGAAGAGACCTCATATGAAAGGTGGATCCACAACGATCGAGTGTGTCGAACGTCAGCCCACTAGCTCAAACTTAAGGGTTCCAAAGGTTCTGCCGAAATCACATAGGTCGTCATGTTACAATTTAGTCAATAAAGGCCTACTATTGGAGCGAAACGGAATGCTTCGACGCTTGTGTTTCAGCCGCACGACCTCCGAGAGGCTTGGAAGAGACCTAATCTGAAAGGTGGATTCAAAACGATCGAGTGTGTCGAATGTCAGTATACTAGCTCAAACTTAAAGGTTCAAAAGTTTTGCCTAAATCACATAGGTCGTCATGTTACAATTTAGTCAATAAAGGCTTCCTACTGGAGCTAAACGGAATGCTTCGACGCTCGTGTTTCGGCCGCACGATCTCCGAGAAGCTTGGAAAAGACGTCATCTGAAAGGTGGATTCAAAACGATCAAGTGTTTCGAAGGTCAGCCTACTAGCCCAAACTTAAGGGTTCTAAAGTTCTGCCGAAATCACACAGGTCATCATGTTACAATTTAGTCAATAAAGGACTACTACTGGAGCGAAACGGAATGCTTCGACGCTTGTGTTTCGGCCGCACGACCTCCGAGAGGCTTGGAAGAGACCTCATCTGAAAGGTGGATTCACAACGATCGAGTGTGTCGAACGTCAGCCCACAAGCTCAAACTTAAGGGTTCAAAAGTTCTGCCGAAATCACATTGGTCATCATGTTACAATTTAGTCGAAGGACTAGTACTGGAGCGAAACGGAATGCTTCGACGCTCGTGTTTCGGCCGCACGACCTACGAGAGGCTTGGAAGAGACCTCATCTGAAAGTTGGATTCCCAACGATCGAGTGTGTCGAACGTCAGCCCACTAGTTCAAACTTAAGGGTTCAAAAGTTCTGCATAAATCACATAGGTCGTCATGTTACAATTTAGTCAATAAAGGCCTACTATTGGAGCGAAACGGAATGCTTCGAAGCTCGTGTTTCGGCTGCACGAACTCCGAGAGGATTGGAAGAGACATCATCTGAAAGGTGGATTCCCAACGATCGAGTGTGTCGAACGTCAGCCCACTAGTTCAAACTTAAGGGTTCAAAAGTTCTGCATAAATCACATAGGTCGTCATGTTACAATTTAGTCAATAAAGGCCAACTACTGGAGCGAAACGGAATGCTTCGAAGCTCGTGTTTCGGCTGCACGAACTCCGAGAGGATTGGAAGAGACATCATCTGAAAGGTGGATTCACAACGATCGAGTCTGTCGAACGTCAGCCCACAAGCTCAAACTTAAGGGATCAAAAGTTCTGCCGAAATCACATAGGTCGTCATGTTTCAATTTAGTCAATAAAGGCCTACTACTGGAGCGAAACGGAATGCTTCGACGCTCGTGTTTCAGCCGCACGACCTCCGAGAGGATTGGAAGAGACCTCATTTGAAAGGTGGATTCAAAACGATCGAGTCCGTCGAAGTCAGCCCACGAGCTCAAACTTAAGGGTTCAAAAGTTCTGCCGAAATCACATAGGTCGTCATGTTACAAATTAGTCAATGTAGGCCTACTACTGGAGCGAAATGGAATGCTTCGACGCTCGTGTTTTCGGCCGCACGACCTCCGAGAGGCTTGGAAGAGACCTCATCTGAAAGGTGGATTCAAAACGATCGAGTGTGTCGAAAGTCAGTCTATTAGCTCAAACTTAAAGGTTCAAAAGTTCTGCCGAAATCACATAGGTCGTCATGTTACAATTTAGTCAATAAAGGACTAGTACTGGAGCGAAACGGAATGCTTCGACGCTCGTGTTTCGGTCGCACGACCTACTGGAGGCTTGGAAGAGACCTCATCTGAAAGGTGGATTCAGAACGATCGAGTGTGTCGAACGTCAGCCCACAAGCTCAAACTTAAGGGTTCAAAATGTCTGCCGAAATCACATAGGTCGTCATGTTACAATTTAGTCAATAAAGGACTAGTACTGGAGCGAAACGGAATGCTTCGACGCTCGTGTTTCGGTCGCACGACCTACGAGAGGCTTGGAAGAGACCTCATCTGAAAGGTGGATTCACAACGATCGAGTGTGTCGAACGTCAGCCCACAATCTCAAACTTAAGGGTTCAAAAGTTCTGCCGAAATCATATCGGTCGTCATGTTACAATTTAGTCAATAAAGGCCTACTATTGGAGCGAAACGGAATGCTTCGAAGCTCGTGTTTCGGCTGCACGAACTCAGAGAGGATTGGAAGAGACCTCATATGAAAGGTGGATTCACAACAATCGAGTGTGTCGAACGTCAGCCCACTAGCTCAAACTTAAGGGTTCCAAAGTTCTGCCGAAATCACAAAGGTCGTCATGTTTCAATTTAGTCAATAAAGTCTTCCTACTGGAGCTAAACGGAATGCTTCGACGCTCGTGTTTCAGCCGCACGACCTCCGAGAGGCTTGGAAGAGACCTAACCTGAAAGGTGGATTCAAAACGATCGAGTGTGTCGAATGTCAGTATACTAGCTCAAACTTAAAGGTTCAAAAGTTCTGCCTAAATCACATAGGTCGTCATGTTACAATTTAGTCAATAAAGGCTTCCTACTGGAGCTAAACGGAATGCTTCGACGCTCGTGTTTCGGCCGCACGATCTCCGAGAAGCTTGGAAAAGACGTCATCTGAAAGGTGGATTCAAAACGATCAAGTGTTTCGAAGGTCAGCCTACTAGCTCAAACTTAAGGGTTCTAAAGTTCTGCCGAAATCACACAGGTCATCATGTTACAATTTAGTCAATAAAGGACTACTACTGGAGCGAAACGGAATGCTTCGACGCTTGTGTTTCGGCCGCACGACCTCCGAGAGGCTTGGAAGAGACCTCATCTGAAAGGTGGATTCACAACGATCGAGTGTGTCGAACGTCAGCCCACAAGCTCAAACGTAAGGGTTCAAAAGTTCTGCCGAAATGACATTGGTCATCATGTTACAATTTAGTCGAAGGACTAGTACTGGAGCAAAACGGAATGCTTCGACGCTCGTGTTTCGGCCGCACGACCTACGAGAGGCTTGGAAGAGACCTCATCTGAAAGGTGGATTCCCAACGATCGAATGTGTCGAACGTCAGCCCACTAGTTCAAACTTAAGGGTTCAAATGTTCTGCATAAATCACATAGGTCGTCATGTTACAATTTAGTCAATAAAGGCCAACTAATGGAGCGAAACGGAATGCTTCGAAGCTCGTGTTTCGGCTGCACGAACTCCGAGAGGATTGGAAGAGACATCATCTGAAAGCTGGATTCACAACGATCGAGTGTGTCGAACGTCAGCCCACAACCTCAAACTTAAGGGTTCAAAAGTTCTGCCGAAATCACACAGGTTGTCATGTGACAATTTAGTCAATAAAGGCCTACTATTGGAGCGAAACGGAATGCTTCGAAGCTCGTGTTTCGGCTGCACGAACTCCGAGAGGATTGGAAGAGACCTCATCTGAAAGGTGGATTCACAACGATAGAGTGTGTCGAACGTCAGCCCACTAGCTAAAACTTAAGGGTTCAAAAGTTCTGCCGAAATCACATAGGTCGTCATGTTTCAATTTAGTCAATAAAGGCCTACTACTGGAGCGAAACGGAATGCTTCGACGCCTGTGTTTCAGCCGCACGACCTCCGAGAGGCTTGGAAGAGACCTCATCTGAAAGGTGGATTCACAACGATCGAGTGTGTCGAACGTCAGCCCACAAGCTCAAACTTAAGGGTTCAAAAGTTCTGCCGAAATCACATAGGTCGTCATGTTACAATTTAGTCAAAGGACTAGTACTGGAGCGAAACGGAATGCTTCGACGCTCGTGTTTCGGACGCACGACCTACGAGAGGCTTGGAAGAGACCTCATCTGAAAGGTGGATTTCACAACGATGGAGTGTGTCGAATGTCAGCCCACAATCTCAAACTTAAGGGTTCAAAGGTTCTGCCGAAATCACATAGGTCGTCATGTTACAATTTAGTCAATAAAGGCCAACTACTGGAGCGAAACGGAATGCTTCGAAGCTCGTGTTTCGGCTGCACGAACTCCGAGAGGATTGGAAGAGACATCATCTGAAAGGTGGATTGACAACGATCGAGTGTGTCGAACGTCAGCCCACTAGCTCAAACTTAAGGGATCAAAGGTTCTGCCGAAATCACATAGGTCGTCATGTTTCAATTTAGTCAATAAAGGCCTACTACTGGAGCGAAACGGAATGCTTCGACGCTCGTGTTTCAGCCCCACGACCTCCGAGAGGCTTGGAAGAGACCTCATCTGAAAGGTGGATTCAAAACGATCGAGTGTGTCGAATGTCAGTCTACTAGCTCAAACTTAAACGTTCAAAAGTTCTGCCTAAATCACATAGGTCGTCATGTTACAATTTAGTCAATAAAGGCCTACTACTGGAGCGAAACGGAATGCTTCGACGCTCGTGTTTCGGCCGCACGATCTCCGAGAAGCTTGGAAAAGACGTCATCTGAAAGGTGGATTCAAAACGATCGAGTGTTTCGAAGGTCAGCCTACTAGCTCAAACTTAAGGGTTCTAAGGTTCTGCCGAAATCACATAGGTCGTCATGTTTCAATTTAGTCAATAAAGGCATACTACTGGAGCGAAACGGAATGCTTCGACGCTCGTGTTTCAGCCGCACGACCTCCGAGAGGCTTGGAAGAGACCTCATCTGAAAGGTGGATTCCCAACGATCGAGTGTGTCGAACGTCAGCCCACTAGTTCAAACTTAAGGGTTCAAAAGTTCTGCATAAATCACATAGGTCGTCATGTTACAATTTAGTCAATAAAGGCCAACTACTGGAGCGAAACGGAATGCTTCGAAGCTCGTGTTTCGGCTGCACGAACTCCGAGAGGATTGGAAGAGACATCATCTGAAAGGTGGATTCACAACGATGGAGTCTGTCGAACGTCAGCCCACAAGCTCAAACTTAAGGGATCAAAAGTTCTGCCGAAATCACATAGGTCGTCATGTTTCAATTTAGTCAATAAAGGCCTACTACTGGAGCGAAACGGAATGTTTCGACGCTCGTGTTTCAGCCGCACGACCTCCGAGAGGATTGGAAGAGACCTCATTTGAAAGGTGGATTCAAAACGATCGAGTGCGTCGAAGTCAGCCCACGAGCTCAAACTTAAGGGTTCAAAAGTTCTGCCGAAATCACATAGGTCGTCATGTTACAAATTAGTCAATGTAGGCCTACTACTGGAGCAAAATGGAATGCTTCGACGCTCGTGTTTTCGGCCGCACGACCTCCGAGAGGCTTGGAAGAGACCTCATCTGAAAGGTGGATTCAAAACGATCGAGTGTGTCGAAAGTCAGTCTATTAGCTCAAACTTAAAGGTTCAAAAGTTCTGCCGAAATCACATAGGTCGTCATGTTACAATTTAGTCAATAAAGGACTAGTACTGGAGCGAAACGGAATGCTTCGACGCTCGTGTTTCGGTCGCACGACCTACTGGAGGCTTGGAAGAGACCTCATCTGAAAGGTGGATTCAGAACGATTGAGTGTGTCGAACGTCAGCCCACAAGCTCAAACTTAAGGGTTCAAAATGTCTGCCGAAATCACATAGGTCGTCATGTTACAATTTAGTCAATAAAGGACTAGTACTGGAGCGAAACGGAATGCTTCGACGCTCGTGTTTCGGTCGCACGACCTACGAGAGGCTTGGAAGAGACCTCATCTGAAAGGTGGATTCACAACGATCGAGTGTGTCGAACGTCAGCCCACAATCTCAAACTTAAGGGTTCAAAAGTTCTGCCGAAATCATATCGGTCGTCATGTTACAATTTAGTCAATAAAGGCCTACTATTGGAGCGAAACGGAATGCTTCGACGCTCGTGTTTCAGCCGCACGACCTCTGAGAAGCTTGGAAAAGACGTCATCTGAAAGGTGGATTCAAAACGATCAAGTGTTTCGAAGGTCAGCCTACTAGCTCAAACTTAAGGGTTCTAAAGTTCTGCCGAAATCACACAGGTCATCATGTTACAATTTAGTCAATAAAGGACTACTACTGGAGCGAAACGGAATGCTTCGACGCTTGTGTTTCGGCCGCACGACCTCCGAGAGGCTTGGAAGAGACCTCATCTGAAAGGTGGATTCACAACGATCGAGTGTGTCGAACGTCAGCCCACAAGCTCAAACGTAAGGGTTCAATAGTTCTGCCGAAATGACATTGGTCATCATGTTACAATTTAGTCGAAGGACTAGTACTGGAGCAAAACGGAATGCTTCGACGCTCGTGTTTCGGCCGCACGACCTACGAGAGGCTTGGAAGAGACCTCATCTGAAAGGTGGATTCCCAACGATCGAGTGTGTCGAACGTCAGCCCACTAGTTCAAACTTAAGGGTTCAAATGTTCTGCATAAATCACATAGGTCGTCATGTTACAATTTAGTCAATAAAGGCCAACTACTGGAGCGAAACGGAATGCTTCGAAGCTCGTTTTTCGGCTGCACGAACTCCGAGAGGATTGGAAGAGACATCATCTGAAAGCTGGATTCACAACGATCGAGTGTGTCGAACGTCAGCCCACAACCTCAAACTTAAGGGTTCAAAAGTTCTGCCGAAATCACACAGGTTGTCATGTGACAATTTAGTCAATAAAGGCCTACTATTGGAGCGAAACGGAATGCTTCGAAGCTCGTGTTTCGGCTGCACGAACTCCGAGAGGATTGGAAGAGACCTCATCTGAAAGGTGGATTCACAACGATAGAGTGTGTCGAACGTCAGCCCACTAGCTAAAACTTAAGGGTTCAAAAGTTCTGCCGAAATCACATAGGTCGTCATGTTTCAATTTAGTCAATAAAGGTCTACTACTGGAGCGAAACGGAATGCTTCGACGCTCGTGTTTCAGCTGCACGACCTCCGAGAGGCTTGGAAGAGACCTCATCTGAAAGGTGGATTCACAAAGATCGAGTGTGTCGAACGTCAGCCCACAAGCTCAAACTTAAGGGTTCAAAAGTTCTGCCGAAATCACATAGGTCATCATGTTACAATTTAGTCGAAGGACTAGTACTGGAGCGAAACGGAATGCTTCGACGCTCGTGTTTCGGCCGCACGACCTACGAGAGGCTTGGAAGAGACCTCATCTGAAAGGTGGATTCCCAACGATCGAGTGTGTCGAACGTCAGCCCACTAGTTCAAACTTAGGGTTCAAAAGTTCTGCATAAATCACATAGGTCATCATGTTACAATTTAGTCGAAGGACTAGTACTGGAGCCAAACGGAATGCTTCGAAGCTCGTGTTTCGGCTGCACGAACTCCGAGAGTATTGGAAGAGACATCATCTGAAAGGTGGAGTCACAACGATCGACTGTGTCGAACGTCAGCCCACTAGCTCAAACTTAAGGGTTCAAAAGCTCTGCCGAAATCATATCGGTCGTCATGTTACAATTTAGTCAATAAAGGCCAACTACTGGAGCGAAACGGAATGCTTCGACGCTCGTGTTTCGGCCGCACGACCTACGAGAGGCTTGGAAGAGACCTCATCTGAAAGGTGGATTCCCAACGATCGAGTGTGTCGAACGTCAGCCCACTAGTTCAAACTTAGGGTTCAAAAGTTCTGCATGAATCACATAGGTCGTCATGTTACAATTTAGTCAATAAAGGCCAACTACTGGAGCGAAACGGAATGCTTCGAAGCTCGTGTTTCGGCTGCACGAACTCCGAGAGGATTGGAAGAGACATCATCTGAAAGGTGGATTCACAACGATCGAGTGTGTCGAACGTCAGCCCACAACCTCAAACTTAAGGGTTCAAAAGTTCTGCCGAAATCACACAGGTTGTCATGTTACAATTTAGTCAATAAAGGCCTAGTATTGGAGCGAAACGGAATGCTTCGAAGCTCGTGTTTCGGCTGCACGAACTCCGAGAGGCTTGGAAGAGACCTCATCTGAAAGGTGGATTCCCAACGATCGAGTGTGTCGAACGTCAGCCCACTAGTGCAAACTTAAGGGTTCAAAAGTTCTGCATAAATCACATAGGTCATCATGTTACAATTTAGTCAATAAAGGCCAACTACTGGAGCGAAACGGAATGCTTCGAAGCTCGTGTTTCGGCTGCACGAACTCCGAGAGTATTGGAAGAGACATCATCTGAAAGGGGGAGTCACAACGATCGAGTGTGTCGAACGTCAGCTCACTAGCTCAAACTTAAGGGTTCAAAAGCTCTGCCGAAATCATATCGGTCGTCATGTTACAATTTAGTCAATAAAGGCCAACTACTGGAGCGAAACGGAATGCTTCGACGCTCGTGTTTCAGCCGCACGACCTCCGAGAGGCTTGGAAGAGACCGCATCTGAAAGGTGGATTCACAACGATCGAGTGTGTCGAACGTCAGCCCACAAGCTCAAACTTAAGGGTTCAAAAGTTCTGCCGAAATCACATAGTTCATCATGTTACAATTTAGTCGAAGGACTAGTACTGGAGCGAAACGGAATGCTTCGACGCTCGTGTTTCGGCCGCACGACCTACAAGAGGCTTGGAAGAGACCTCATCTGAAAGGTGGATTCCCAACGATCGAGTGTGTCGAACGTCAGCCCACTAGTTAAAACTTAAGGGTTCAAAAGTTCTGCATAAATCACATAGGTCGTCATGTTACAATTTAGTCAATAAAGGCCAACTACTGGAGCGAAACGGAATGCTTCGAAGCTCGTGTTTCGGCTGCACGAACTCCGAGAGGATTGGAAGAGACATCATCTGAAAGCTGGATTCACAACGATCGAGTGTGTCGAACGTCAGCCCACAACCTCAAACTTAAGGGTTCAAAAGTTCTGCCGAAATCACATAGGTCGTCATGTTTCAATTTAGTCAATAAAGGCCTACTACTGGAGCGAAACGGAATGCTTCGACGCATGTGTTTCAGCCGCACGACCTCCGAGAGGCTTGGAAGAGACCTCATCTGAAAGGTGGATTCACAACGATCGAGTGTGTCGAACGTCAGCCCACAAGCTCAAACCTAAGGGTTCAAAAGTTCTGCCGAAATCACATAGGTCGTCATGTTACAATTTAGTCAAAGGACTAGTACTGGAGCGAAACGGAATGCTTCGACGCTCGTGTTTCGGACGCACGACCTACGAGAGGCTTGGAAGAGACCTCATCTGAAAGGTGGATTCACAACGATGGAGTGTGTCGAATGTCAGCCCACAATCTCAAACTTAAGGGTTCAAAGGTTCTGCCGAAATCACATAGGTCGTCATGTTACAATTTAGTCAATAAAGGCCAACTACTGGAGCGAAACGGAATGCTTCGAAGCTCGTGTTTCGGCTGCACGAACTCCGAGAGGATTGGAAGAGACATCATCTGAAAGGTGGATTGACAACGATCGAGTGTGTCGAACGTCAGCCCACTAGCTCAAACTTAAGGGATCAAAGGTTCTGCCGAAATCACATAGGTCGTCATGTTTCAATTTAGTCAATAAAGGCCGACTACTGGAGCGAAACGGAATGCTTCGACGCTCGTGTTTCAGCCGCACGACCTCCGAGAGGCTTGGAAGAGACCTCATCTGAAAGGTGGATTCAAAACGATCGAGTGTGTCGAATGTCAGTCTACTAGCTCAAACTTAAACGTTCAAAAGTTCTGCCTAAATCACATAGGTCGTCATGTTACAATTTAGTCAATAAAGGCCTACTACTGGAGCGAAACGGAATGCTTCGACGCTCGTGTTTCGGCCGCACGATCTCCGAGAAGCTTGGAAAAGACGTCATCTGAAAGGTGGATTCAAAACGATCGAGTGTTTCGAAGGTCAGCCTACTAGCTCAAACTTAAGGGTTCTAAAGTTCTGCCGAAATCACATAGGTCGTCATGTTTCAATTTAGTCAATAAAGGCCTACTACTGGAGCGAAACGGAATGCTTCGACGCTCGTGTTTCAGCCGCACGACCTCCGAGAGGCTTGGAAGAGACCTCATCTGAAAGGTGGATTCCCAACGATCGAGTGTGTCGAACGTCAGCCCATAATCTCAAACTTAAGGGTTCAAAAGTTCTGCCGAAATCATATCGGTCGTCATGTTACAATTTAGTCAATAAAGGCCTACGACTGGAGCGAAACGGAATGCTTCGACGCTCGTGTTTCAGCAGCACGACCTCCGAGAGGCTTGGAAGAGACCTCATCTGAAAGGTGGATTCCCAACGATCGAGTGTGTCGAATGTCAGCCCACAATCTCAAACTTAAGGGTTCAAAGGTTCTGCCGAAATCACACAGGTCGTCATGTTACAATTTAGTCAATAAAGGCCTACTATTGGAGCGAAACGGAATGCTTCGAAGCTCGTGTTTCGGCTGCACGAACTCCGAGAGGATTGGAAGAGACCTCATCTGAAAAGCGGATTCACAACGATCGAGTGTGTCGAACGTCAGCCCACTAGCTCAAACTTAAGGGTTCAAAAGTTCTGCCGAAATCACATAGGTCGTCATGTTTCAATTTAGTCAATAAAGGTCTACTACTGGAGCGAAACGGAATGCTTCGACGCTCGTGTTTCAGCTGCACGACCTCCGAGAGGCTTGGAAGAGACCTCATCTGAAAGGTGGATTCACAAAGATCGAGTGTGTCGAACGTCAGCCCACAAGCTCAAACTTAAGGGTTCAAAAGTTCTGCCGAAATCACATAGGTCATCATGTTACAATTTAGTCGAAGGACTAGTACTGGAGCGAAACGGAATGCTTCGACGCTCGTGTTTCGGCCGCACGACCTACGAGAGGCTTGGAAGAGACCTAATCTGAAAGGTGGATTCCCAACGATCGAGTGTGTCGAACGTCAGCCCACTAGTTCAAACTTAGGGTTCAAAAGTTCTGCATAAATCACATAGGTCATCATGTTACAATTTAGTCGAAGGACTAGTACTGGAGCGAAACGGAATGCTTCGAAGCTCGTGTTTCGGCTGCACGAACTCCGAGAGGATTGGAAGAGACATCATCTGAAAGGTGGATTCACAACGATCGAGTGTGTCGAACGTCAGCCCACAACCTCAAACTTAAGGGTTCAAAAGTTCTGCCGAAATCACACAGGTTGTCATGTTACAATTTAGTCAATAAAGGCCTAGTATTGGAGCGAAACGGAATGCTTCAAAGCTCGTGTTTCGGCTGCACGAACTCCGAGAGGCTTGGAAGAGACCTCATCTGAAAGGTGGATTCCCAACGATCGAGTGTGTCGAACGTCAGCCCACTAGTGCAAACTTAAGGGTTCAAAAGTTCTGCATAAATCACATAGGTCGTCATGTTACAATTTAGTCAATAAAGGCCAACTACTGGAGCGAAACGGAATGCTTCGAAGCTCGTGTTTCGGCTGCACGAACTCCGAGAGTATTGGAATAGACATCATCTGAAAGGTGGAGTCACAACGATCGAGTGTGTCGAACGTCAGCCCACTAGCTCAAACTTAAGGGTTCAAAAGCTCTGCCGAAATCATATCGGTCGTCATGTTACAATTTAGTCAATAAAGGCCAACTACTGGAGCGAAACGGAATGCTTCGACGCTCGTGTTTCGGCCGCACGACCTCCGAAAAGCTTGGAAAAGACGTAATCTGAAAGGTGGATTCAAAACGATCGAGTGTGTCGAATGTCAGTCTACTAGCTCAAACTTAAAGGTTCAAAAGTTCTGCCTCAATCACATAAGTCGTCATGTTACAATTTAGTCAATAAAGACCTCCTACTGGAGCGAAACGGAATGCTTCGGCGCTCGTGTTTCGGCCACACGACCTCCGAGAAGCTTGGAAAAGACGTCATCTGAAAGGTGGATTCAAAACGATCGAGTGTATCGAAGGTCAGCCTACTAGCTCAAACTTAAGGGTTCTAAAGTTCTGCCGAAATCACATAGGTCGACGTTACAATTTAGTCAATAAAGGCCAACTACTGGAGCGAAACTGAATGCTTTGACAGTCGCCGCTCGGCCGCACGAACTCCGAGAGGATTGCAGGAGACCTCATCTGAAAGGTGGATTCAAAACGATCGAATGTTTCGAAGGTCAGCCTACTAGCTCAAACTTAAGGGTTCTAAGGTTCTGCCGAAATCACATAGGTCGACATGTTACAATTTAGTCAATAAAGGCCTACCATTGGAGCGAAACGGAATGCTTCGAAGCTCGGGTTTCGGCTGTACGAACTCCGAGAGGATTGGAAGAGACCTCATCTGAAAGGTGGAGTCACAATGATCGAGTGTGTCGAACGTCAGCCCACTAGCTCAAACTTAAAGGTTCAAAAGTTCTGCCTGAATCACATAGGTCGTCATGTTACAATTTAGTCAATAAAGGACTAGTACTGGAGCGAAACGGAATGCTTCGACGCTCGTGTTTCGGTCGCACGACCTCCGAGAGGCTTGGAAGAGACCTCATCTGAAAGGTGGATTCACAACGATCGAGTGTGTCGAACGTCAGCCCACTAGCTCAAACTTAAAGGTTCAAAAGTTCTGCCTAAATCACATAGGTCGTCATGTTACAATTTAGTCAATAAAGGACTAGTACTGGAGCGAAACGGAATGCTTCGACGCTCGTGTTTCGGTCGCACGACCTCCGAGAGGCTTGGAAGAGACCTCATCTGAAAGGTGGATTCACAACGATCGAGTGTGTCGAACGTCAGCCCACTAGATCAAACTTAAGGGTTCAAAAGCTCTGCCGAAATCATATCGGTCGTCATGTTACAATTTAGTCAATAAAGGCCTACGACTGGAGCAAAACGGAATGCTTCGACGCTTGTGTTTCGGCCGGACGACCTCCGAGAGGCTTGGAAGAGACCTCATCTGAAAGGTGGATTCTCAACGATCGAGTGTGTCAAACGTCAGCCCACTAGTTCAAACTGAAGGGTTCAAAAGTTCTGCCGAAATCACATAGGTCGTCATGTTTCAATTTAGTCAATAAAGGCCTACTACTGGAGCGAAACGGAATGCTTCGACGCTCGTGTTTCAGCCGCACGACCTCCGAGAGGCTTGGAAGAGACCTCATCTGAAAGGTGGATTCAAAACGATCGAGTGTGTCGAATGTCAGTCTACTAGCTCAAACTTAAAGGTTCAAAAGTTCTGCCTAAATCACATAAGTCGTCATGTTACAATTTAGTCAATAAAGGCCTCCTACTGGAGCGAAACGGAATGCTTCGGCGCTCGTGTTTCGGCCACACGACCTCCGAGAAGCTTGGAAAAGACGTCATCTGAAAGGTGGATTCAAAACGATCGAGTGTCTCGAAGGTCAGCCTACTAGCTCAAACTTAAGGGTTCTAAAGTTCTGCCGAAATCACATAGGTCGACGTTACAATTTAGTCAATAAAGGCCAACTACTGGAGCGAAACTGAATGCTTTGACAGTCGCCGCTCGGCCGCACGAACTCCGAGAGGATTGCAGGAGACCTCATCTGAAAGGTGGATTCAAAACGATCGAATGTTTCGAAGGTCAGCCTACTAGCTCAAACTTAAGGGTTCTAAGGTTCTGCCGAAATCACATAGGTCGACATGTTACAATTTAGTCAATAAAGGCCTACCATTGGAGCGAAACGGAATGCTTCGAAGCTCGGGTTTCGGCTGCACGAACTCCGAGAGGATTGGAAGAGACCTCATCTGAAAGGTGGAGTCACAATGATCGAGTGTGTCGAACGTCAGCCCACTAGCTCAAACTTAAGGGTTCAAAAGCTCTGCCGAAATCACATAGGTCGTCATGTTACAATTTAGTCAATATAGCCCTACTATTGGAGCGAAACAGAATGCCTCGACGCTCGTGTTTCGGCCGCACGACCTCCGAGAGGCTTGGAAGAGACCTCATCTGAAAGGTGGATTCACAACGATCGAGTGCGTAGAACGTCAGCCCACTAGCTCAAACTTAAAGGTTCAAAAGTTCTGCCTAAATCACATAGGTCGTCATGTTACAATTTAGTCAATAAAGGACTAGTACTGGAGCGAAACGGAATGCTTCGACGCTCGTGTTTCGGTCGCACGACCTCCGAGAGGCTTGGAAGAGACCTCATCTGAAAGGTGGATTCACAACGATCGAGTGTGTCGAACGTCAGCCCACTAGCTCAAACTTAAAGGTTCAAAAGTTCTGCCTAAATCACATAGGTCGTCATGTTACAATTTAGTCAATAAAGGACTAGTACTGGAGCGAAACGGAATGCTTCGACGCTCGTGTTTCGGTCGCACGACCTCCGAGAGGCTTGGAAGAGACCTCATCTGAAAGGTGGATTCACAACGATCGAGTGTGTCGAACGTCAGCCCACTAGATCAAACTTAAGGGTTCAAAAGCTCTGCCGAAATCATATCGGTCGTCATGTTACAATTTAGTCAATAAATGCCTAAGACTGGAGTGAAACGGAATGCTTCGACGCTTGTGTTTCGGCCGCACGACCTCCGAGAGGCTTGGAAGAGACCTCATCTGAAAGGTGGATTCAAAACGATCGAGTGTGTCGAATGTCAGTCTACTAGCTCAAACTTAAAGGTTCAAAAGTTCTGCCTAAATCACATAGGTCGTCATGTTACAATTTAGTCAATAAAGGACTAGTACTGGAGCGAAACTGAATGCTTCGACGCTCGTGTTTCGGTCGCACGACCTCCGAGAGGCTTGGAAGAGACCTCATCTGAAAGGTGGATTCACAACGATCGAGTGTGTCGAACGTGAGCCCACAATCTCAAACTTAAGGGTTCAAAAGTTCTGCCGAAATCATATCGGTCGTCATGTTACAATTTAGTCAATAAAGGCCTACGACTGGAGCAAAACGGAATGCTTCGACGCTTGTGTTTCGGCCGGACGACCTCCGAGAGGCTTGGAAGAGACCTCATCTGAAAGGTGGAATCCCAACGATCGAGTGTGTCGAACGTCAGCCCACTAGTTCAAACTTAAGGGTTCAAAAGTTCTGCATAAATCACATAGGTCGTCATGTTACAATTTAGTCAATAAAGGCCAACTACTGGAGCGAAACGGAATGCTTCGACGCTCGTGTTTCAGCCGCACGACCTCCGAGAGGCTTGGAAGAGACCTCATCTGAAAGGTGGATTCAAAACGATCGAGTGTGTCGAATGTCAGTCTACTAGCTCAAACTTAAAGGTTCAAAAGTTCTGCCTAAATCACATAGGTCGTCATGTTACAATTTAGTCAATAAAGGCTTCCTACTGGAGCTAAACGGAATGCTTCGACGCTCGTGTTTCAGCCGCACGACCTCCGAGAGGCTTGGAAGAGACCTCATCTGAAAGGTGGATTCAAAACGATCGAGTGTGTCGAACGTCAGCCCACAAGCTCAAACTTAAGGGTTCAAAAGTTCTGCCGAAATCACATAGGTCGTCATGTTACAATTTAGTCAATAAAGGACTAGTACTGGAGCGAAACGGAATGTTTCGACGCTCGTGTTTCGGTCGCACGACCTCCGAGAGGCTTGGAAGAGACCTCATCTGAAAGGTGGATTCAAAACAATCGAGTGTGTCGAATGTCAGTCTACTAGCTCAAACTTAAAGGTTCAAAAGTTCTGCCTAAATCACATAGGTGGTCATGTTACAATTTAGTCAATAAAGGCCTACTACTGGAGCAAAACGGAATGCTTCGACGCTCGTGTTTCGGCCGCACGATCTCCGAGAAGCTTGGAAAAGACGTCATCTGAAAGGTGGATTCAAAACGATCGAATGTTTCGAAGGTCAGCCTACTAGCTCAAACTTAAGGGTTCTAAAGTTCTGCCGAAATCACATAGGTCGACATGTTACAATTTAGTCAATAAAGGCCAACTACTGGAGCGAAACTGAATGCTTTGACAGTCGCCGCTCGGCCGCACGAACTCCGAGAGGATTGCAGGAGACCTCATCTGAAAGGTGGATTCAAAACGATCGAATGTTTCGAAGGTCAGCCTACTAGCTCAAACTTAAGGGTTCTAAAGTTCTGCCGAAATCACATAGGTCGACATGTTACAATTTAGTCAATAAAGGCCTACCATTGGAGCGAAACGGAATGCTTCGAAGCTCGGGTTTCGGCTGCACGAACTCCCAGAGGATTGGAAGAGACCTCATCTGAAAGGTGGAGTCACAATGATCGAGTGTGATGAACGTCAGCCCACTAGATCAAACTTAAGGGTTCAAAAGCTCTGCCGAAATCATATCGGTCGTCATGTTACAATTTAGTCAATAAAGGCCTAAGACTGGAGTGAAACGGAATGCTTCGACGCTTGTGTTTCGGCCGCACGACCTCCGAGAGGCTTGGAAGAGACCTCATCTGAAAGGTGGATTCAAAACGATCGAGTGTGTCGAAAGTCAGTCTATTAGCTCAAACTTAAAGGTTCAAAAGTTCTGCCGAAATCACATAGGTCGTCATGTTACAATTTAGTCAATATAGGCCTACTACTGGAGCGAAACAGAATGCTTCGACGCTCGTGTTTCGGCCGCACGACCTCCGAGAGGCTTGGAAGAGACCTCATCTGAAAGGTGGATTCACAACGATCGAGTGTGTCAAACGTCAGCCCACTAGTTCAAACTTAACGGTTCAAAAGTTCTGCCGAAATCACATAGGTCGTCATGTTTCAATTTAGTCAATAAAGGCCTACTACTGGAGCGAAACGGAATGCTTCGACGCTCGTGTTTCAGCCGCACGACCTCCGAGAGGCTTGGAAGAGACCTCATCTGAAAGATGGATTCAAAACGATCGAGTGTGTCGAATGTCAGTCTACTAGCTCAAACTTAAAGGTTCAAAAGTTCTGCCTAAATCACATAAGTCGTCATGTTACAATTTAGTCAATAAAGGCCTCCTACCGGAGCGAAACGGAATGCTTCGGCGCTCGTGTTTCGGCCACACGACCTCCGAGAAGCTTGGAAAAGACGTCATCTGAAAGGTGGATTCAAAACAATCGAGTGTCTCGAAGGTCAGCCTACTAGCTCAAACTTAAGGGTTCTAAAGTTCTGCCGAAATCACATAGGTCGACGTTACAATTTAGTCAATAAAGGCCAACTACTGGAGCGAAACTGAATGCTTTGACAGTCGCCGCTCGGCCGCACGAACTCCGAGAGGATTGCAGGAGACCTCATCTGAAAGGTGGATTCAAAACGATCGAATGTTTCGAAGGTCAGCCTACTAGCTCAAACTTAAGGGTTCTAAAGTTCTGCCGAAATCACATAGGTCGTCATGTTACAATTTAGTCAATAAAGGACTAGTACTGGAGCGAAACGGAATGCTTCGACGCTCGTGTTTCGGTCGCACGACCTCCGAGAGGCTTGGAAGAGACCTCATCTGAAAGGTGGATTCACAACGATCGAGTGTGTCGAACGTGAGCCCACAATCTCAAACTTAAGGGTTCAAAAGTTCTGCCGAAATCATATCGGTCGTCATGTTACAATTTAGTCAATAAAGGCCTACGACTGGAGCAAAACGGAATGCTTCGACGCTTGTGTTTCGGCCGGACGACCTCCGAGAGGCTTGGAAGAGACCTCATCTGAAAGGTGGAATCCCAACGATCGAGTGTGTCGAACGTCAGCCCACTAGATCAAACTTAAGGGTTCAAAAGCTCTGCCGAAATCATATCGGTCGTCATGTTACAATTTATTCAATAAAGGCCTAAGACTGGAGCAAAACGGAATGCTTCGACGCTTGTGTTTCGGCCGGACGACCTCCGAGAGGCTTGGAAGAGACCTCATCTGAAAGGTGGAATCCCAACGATCGAGTGTGTCGAACGTCAGCCCACTAGTTCAAACTTAAGGGTTCAAAAGTTCTGCATAAATCACATAGGTCGTCATGTTACAATTTAGTCAATAAAGGCCAACTACTGGAGCGAAACGGAATGCTACGAAGCTCGTGTTTCGGCTGCACGAACTCCGAGAGGATTGGAAGAGACATCATCTGAAAGGTGGATTCAAAACGATCGAGTGTGTCGAATGTCAGTCTACTAGCTCAAACTTAAAGGTTCAAAAGTTCTGCCTAAATCACATAGGTCGTCATGTTACAATTTAGTCAATAAAGGCTTCCTACTGGAGCTAAACGGAATGCTTCGACACTCGTGTTTCAGCCGCACGACCTCCGAGAGGCTTGGAAGAGACCTCATCTGAAAGGTGGATTCAAAACGATCGAGTGTGTCGAACGTCAGCCCACAAGCTCAAACTTAAGGGTTCAAAAGTTCTGCCGAAATCACATAGGTCGTCATGTTACAATTTAGTCAATAAAGGACTAGTACTGGAGCGAAACGGAATGTTTCGACGCTCGTGTTTCGGTCGCACGACCTCCGAGAGGCTTGGAAGAGACCTCATCTGAAAGGTGGATTCAAAACGATCGAATGTTTCGAAGGTCAGCCTACTAGCTCAAACTTAAGGGTTCTAAGGTTCTGCCGAAATCACATAGGTCGACATGTTACAACTTAGTCAATAAAGGCCTACCATTGGAGCGAAACGGAATGCTTCGAAGCTCGGGTTTCGGCTGCACGAACTCCGAGAGGATTGGAAGAGACATCATCTGAAAGGTGGATTCACAACGATCGAGTCTGTCGAACGTCAGCCCACTAGCTCAAACTTAAGGGATCAAAAGTTCTGCCGAAATCATATCGGTCGTCATGTTTCAATTTAGTCAATAAAGGCCTACTACTGGAGCGAAACGGAATGCTTCGACGCTCGTGTTTCAGCCGCACGACCTCCGAGAGGCTTGGAAGAGACCTCATCTGAAAGGTGGATTCAAAACGATCGAGTGTGTTGAATGTCAGTCTACTAGCTCAAACTTAAAGGTTCAAAAGTTCTGCCTAAATCACATAGGTCGTCATGTTACAATTTAGTCAATAAAGGCTTCCTACTGGAGCTAAACGGAATGCTTCGACGCTCGTGTTTCAGCCGCACGACCTCCGAGAGGCTTGGAAGAGACCTCATCTGAAAGGTGGATTCAAAACGATCGAGTGTGTCGAACGTCAGCCCACAAGCTCAAACTTAAGGGTTCAAAAGTTCTGCCGAAATCACATAGGTCGTCATGTTACAATTTAGTCAATAAAGGACTAGTACTGGAGCGAAACGGAATGTTTCGACGCTCGTGTTTCGGTCGCACGACCTCCGAGAGGCTTGGAAGAGACCTCATCTGAAAGGTGGATTCACAACGATCGAGTGTGTCGAACGTCAGCCCACAATCTCAAACTTAAAGGTTCAAAAGTTCTGCCTAAATCACATAGGTCGTCATGTTACAATTTAGTCAATAAAGACTTCCTACTGGAGCTAAACGGAATGCTTCGACGCTCGTGTTTCAGCCGCACGACCTCCGAGAGGCTTGGAAGAGACCTCATCTGAAAGGTGGATTCAAAACGATCCAGTGTGTCGAACGTCAGCCCACAAGCTCAAACTTAAGGGTTCAAAAGTTCTGCCGAAATCACATAGGTCGTCATGTTACAATTTAGTCAATAAAGGACTAGTACTCGAGCGAAACGGAATGCTTCGACGCTCATGTTTCGGTCGCACGACCTCCGAGAGGCTTGGAAGAGACCTCATCTGAAAGGTGCATTCACAACGATCGAGTGTGTCGAACGTCAGCCCACAATCTCAAACTTAAGGGTTCAAAAGTTCTGCCGAAATCATATCGGTCGTCATGTTACAATTTAGTCAATAAAGGCCTACGACTGGAGCAAAACGGAATGCTTCGACGCTTGTGTTTCGGCCGGACGACCTCCGAGAGGCTTGGAAGAGACCTCATCTGAAAGGTGGAATCCCAACGATCGAGTGTGTCGAACGTCAGCCCACTAGTTCAAACTTAAGGGTTCAAAAGTTCTGCATAAATCACATAGGTCGTCATGTTACAATTTAGTCAATAAAGGCCAACTACTGGAGCGAAACGGAATGCTTCGAAGCTCGTGTTCCGGCTGCACGAACTCCGAGAGGATTGGAAGAGACATCATCTGAAAGGTGGATTCACAACGATCGAGTCTGTCGAACGTCAGCCCACTAGCTCAAACTTAAGGGATCAAAAGTTCTGCCGAAATCACATAGGTCGTCATGTTTCAATTTAGTCAATAAAGGCCTACTACTGGAGCGAAACGGAATGCTTCGACGCTCGTGTTTCAGCCGCACGACCTCCGAGAGGCTTGGAAGAGACCTCATCTGAAAGGTGGATTCAAAACGATCGAGTGTGTCGAATGTCAGTCTACTAGCTCAAACTTAAAGGTTCAAAAGTTCTGCCTAAATCACATAGGTCGTCATGTTACAATTTAGTCAATAAAGGCTTCCTACTGGAGCTAAACGGAATGCTTCGACGCTGGTGTTATGGCCGCACGATCTCCGAGAAGCTTGGAAAAGACGTCATCTGAAAGGTGGATTCAAAACGATCGAGTGTTTCGAAGTTCAGCCTACTAGCTCAAACTTAAGGGTTCTAAAGTTCTGCCGAAATCACATAGGTCATCATGTTACAATTTAGTCAATAAAGGCCTACTATTGGAGCGAAACGGAATGCTTCGAAGCTCGTGTTTCGGCTGCACGAACTCCGAGAGGATTGGAAGAGACATCATCTGAAAGGTGGATTCACAACGATCGAGTCTGTCGAACGTCAGCCCACTAGCTCAAACTTAAGGGATCAAAAGTTCTGCCGAAATCACATAGGTCGTCATGTTTCAATTTAGTCAATAAAGGCCTACTACTGGAGCGAAACGGAATGCTTCGACGCTCGTGTTTCAGCCGCACGACCTCCGAGAGGCTTGGAAGAGACCTCATCTGAAAGGTGGATTCAAAACGATCGAGTGTGTCGAATGTCAGTCTACTAGCTCAAACTTAAAGGTTCAAAAGTTCTGCCTAAATCACATAGGTCGTCATGTTACAATTTAGTCAATAAAGGCTTCCTACTGGAGCTAAACGGAATGCTTCGACGCTGGTGTTATGGCCGCACGATCTCCGAGAAGCTTGGAAAAGACGTCATCTGAAAGGTGGATTCAAAACGATCGAGTGTTTCGAAGTTCAGCCTACTAGCTCAAACTTAAGGGTTCTAAAGTTCTGCCGAAATCACATAGGTCATCATGTTACAATTTAGTCAATAAAGGCCTACTATTGGAGCGAAACGGAATGCTTCAAAGCTCGTGTTTCGGCTGCACGAACTCCGAGAGGATTGGAAGAGACCTCATCTGAAAGGTGGATTCACAACGATCGAGTGTGTCGAACGTCAGCCCACTAGCTCAAACTTAAGAGTTCAAAAGTTCTGCCGAAATCACATAGGTCGTCATGTTTCAATTTAGTCAATAAAGGCCTACAACTGGAGCGAAACGGAATGCTTCGACGCTCGTGTTTCAGTCGCACGGCCTCCGAGAGGCTTGGAAGAGACCTCATCTGTAAGGTGGATTCACAACGATCAAGTGTGTCGAACGTCAGCCCACAAGCTCAAACTTAAGGGTTCAAAAGTTCTGCCGAAATCATGTCGGTCGTCATGTTACAATTTAGTCAATAAAGGCCTACGACTGGAGCGAAACGGAATGCTTCGACGCTTGTGTTTCGGCCGCACGACCTCCGAGAGGCTTGGAAGAGACCTCATCTGAAAGGTGGATTCACAACGATCGAGTGTGTCGAATGTCAGCCCACAATCTCAAACTTAAGGGTTCAAAGGTTCTGCCGAAATCACATAGGTTGTCATGTGACAATTTAGTCAATAAAGGCCTACTATTGGAGCGAAACGGAATGCTTCGACGCTCGTGTTTCAGCCGCACGACCTCCGAGAGGCTTGGAAGAGACCTCATCTGAAAGGTGGATTCCCAACGATCGAGTGTGTCGAACGTCAGCCCATAATCTCAAACTTAAGGGTTCAAAAGTTCTGCCGAAATCATGTCGGTCGTCATGTTACAATTTAGTCAATAAAGGCCTACGACTGGAGCGAAACGGAATGCTTCGACGCTTGTGTTTCGGCCGCACGACTTCCGAGAGGCTTGGAAGAGACCTCATCTGAAAGGTGGATTCACAACGATCGAGTGTGTCGAATGTCAGCCCACAATCTCAAACATAAGGGTTCAAAGGTTCTGCCGAAATCACATAGGTCGTCATGTTACAATTTAGTCAATAAAGGCCAACTACTGGAGCGAAACGGAATGCTTCGAAGCTCGTGTTTCGGCTGCATGAACTCCGAGAGGATTGGAAGAGACATCATCTGAAAGGTGGATTCACAACGATCGAGTGTGTCGAACGTCAGCCCAGTAGCTCAAACTTAAGGGATCAAAAGTTCTGCCGAAATCACATAGGTCGTCATGTTTCAATTTAGTCAATAAAGGCCTACTACTGGAGCGAAACGGAATGCTTCGACGCTCGTGTTTCAGCCGCACGACCTCCGAGAGGCTTGGAAGAGACCTCATCTGAAAGGTGGATTCAAAACGATCGAGTGTGTTGAATGTCAGTCTACTAGCTCAAACTTAAAGGTTCAAAAGTTCTGCCTAAATCACATAGGTCTTCATGTTACAATTTAGTCAATAAAGGCCTACTACTGGAGCGAAACGGAATGCTTCGACGCTCGTGTTTCGGCCGCACGATCTCCGAGAAGCTTGGAAAAGACGTCATCTGAAAGGTGGATTCAAAACGATCGAATGTTTCGAAGGTCAGCCTACTAGCTCAAACTTAAGGGTTCTAAAGTTCTGCCGAAATCACATAGGTCGACATGTTACAATTTAGTGAATAAAGGCCAACTACTGGAGCGAAACTGAATGCTTTGACAGTCGCCGCTCGGCCGCACGAACTCCGAGAGGATTGCAGGAGACCTCATCTGAAAGGTGGATTCAAAACGATCGAATGTTTCGAAGGTCAGCCTACTAGCTCAAACTTAAGGGTTCTAAAGTTCTGCCGAAATCACATAGGTCGACGTTAAAATTTAGTCAATAAAGGCCTACCATTGGAGCGAAACGGAATGCTTCGAAGCTCGGGTTTCGGCTGCACGAACTCCCAGAGGATTGGAAGAGACCTCATCTGAAAGGTGGAGTCACAATGATCGGGTGTGATGAACGTCAGCCCACTAGATCAAACTTAAGGGTTCAAAAGCTCTGCCGAAATCATATCGGTCGTCATGTAACAATTTAGTCAATAAAGGCCTAAGACTGGAGTGAAACGGAATGCTTCGATGCTTGTGTTTCGGCCGCACGACCTCCGAGAGGCTTGGAAGAGACCTCATCTGAAAGGTGGATTCAAAACGATCGAGTGTGTCGAAAGTCAGTCTATTAGCTCAAACTTAAAGGTTCAAAAGTTCTGCCGAAATCACATAGGTCGTCATGTTACAATTTAGTCAATATAGGCCTACTACTGGAGCGAAACAGAATGCTTCGACGCTCGTGTTTCGGCCGCACGACCTCCGAGAGTCTTGGAAGAGACCTCATCTGAAAGGTGGATTCACAACGATCGAGTGTGTCAAACGTCAGCCCACTAGTTCAAACTTAAGGGTTCAAAAGTTCTGCCGAAATCACATAGGTCGTCATGTTTCAATTTAGTCAATAAAGGCCTACTACTGGAGCGAAACGGAATGCTTCGACGCTCGTGTTTCAGCCGCACGACCTCCGAGAGGCTTGGAAGAGACCTCATCTGAAAGGTGGATTCACAACGATCGAGTGCGTAGAACGTCAGCCCACTAGCTCAAACTTAAAGGTTCAAAAGTTCTGCCTAAATCACATAGGTCGTCATGTTACAATTTAGTCAATAAATTCTTCCTACTGGAGCTAAACGGAATGGTTCGACGCTCGTGTTTCGGCCGCACGATCTCCGAGAAGCTTGGAAGAGACCTCATCTGAGAGGTGGATTCAAAACGATCGAGTGTGTCGAATGTCAGTCTACTAGCTCAAACTTAAAGGTTCAAAAGTTCTGCCTAAATCACATAAGTCGTCATGTTACAATTTAGTCAATAAAGGCCTCCTACTGGAGCGAAACGGAATGCTTCGACGCTCGTGTTTCGGCCGCACGACCTCCGAGAAGCTTGGAAAAGACGTCATCTGAAAGGTGGATTCAAAACGATCGAGTGTCTCGAAGGTCAGCCCACTAGCTCAAACTTAAGGGTTCTAAAGTTCTGCCGAAATCACATAGGTCGACATGTTACAATTTAGTCAATAAAGGCCTACTACTGGAGCGAAACTGAATGCTTTGACAGTCGCCGATCGGCTGCACGAACTCCGAGAGGATTGCAAGAGACCTCATCTGAAAGGTGGATTCAAAACGATCGAGTGTGTCGAATGTCAGTCTACTAGCTCAAACTTAAAGGTTCAAAAGTTCTGCCTAAATCACATAAGTCGTCATGTTACAATTTAGTAAATAAAGGCCTCCTACTGGAGCGAAACGGAATGCTTCGGCGCTCGTGTTTCGGCCGCACGACCTCCGAGAAGCTTGGAAAAGACGTCATCTGAAAGGTGGATTCAAAACGATCGAGTGTCTCGAAGGTCAGCCTACTAGCTCAAACTTAAGGGTTCTAAAGTTCTGCCGAAATCACATAGGTCGACGTTACAATTTAGTCAATAAAGGCCAACTACTGGAGCGAAACTGAATGCTTTGACAGTCGCCGCTCGGCCGCACGAACTCCGAGAGGATTGCAGGAGACCTCATCTGAAAGGTGGATTCAAAACGATCGAATGTTTCGAAGGTCAGCCTACTAGCTCAAACTTAAGGGTTCTAAAGTTCTGCCGAAATCACATAGGTCGACATGTTACAATTTAGTCAATAAAGGCCTACCATTGGAGCGAAACGGAATGCTTCGAAGCTCGGGTTTCGGCTGCACGAACTCCGAGAGGATTGGAAGAGACCTCATCTGAAAGGTGGAGTCACAATGATCGAGTGTGTCGAACGTCAGCCCACTAGCTCAAACTTAAGGGTTCAAAAGCTCTGCCGAAATCACATAGGTCGTCATGTTACAATTTAGTCAATATAGCCCTACTACTGGAGCGAAACAGAATGCTTCGACGCTCGTGTTTCGGCCGCACGACCTCCGAGAGGCTTGGAAGAGACCTCATCTGAAAGGTGGATTCACAACGATCGAGTGTGTCAAACGTCAGCCCACTAGTTCAAACTTAAGGGTTCAAATGTTCTGCCAAAATCACATAGGTCGTCATGTTTCAATTTAGTCAATAAAGGCCTACTACTGGAGCGAAACGGAATGCTTCGACGCTCGTGTTTCAGCCGCACGACCTCCGAGAGGCTTGGAAGAGACCTCATCTGAAAGGTGGATTCAAAACGATCGAGTGTGTCGAATGTCAGTCTACTAGCTCAAACTTAAGGGTTCAAAAGTTCTGCCGAAATCATATCGGTCGTCATGTTACAATTTAGTCAATAAAGTCTTCCTACTGGAGCTAAACGGAATGGTTCGACCCTCGTGTTTCGGCCGCACGATCTCCGAGAAGCTTGGAAAAGACGTCATCTGAAAGGTGGATTCAAAACGATCGAGTGTTTCGAAGGTCAGCCTACTAGCTCAAACTTAAGCGTTCTAAAGTTCTCCCGAAATCACATAGGTCGTCATGTTACAATTTAGTCAATATAGGCCTACTACTGGAGCGAAACGGAATGCTTCGACGCTCGTGTTTCGGCCGCACGACCTCCGAGAGGCTTGGAAGAGACCTCATCTGAGAGGTGGATTCAAAACGATCGAGTGTGTCGAATGTCAGTCTACTAGCTCAAACTTAAAGGTTCAAAAGTTCTGCCTAAATCACATAAGTCGTCATGTTACAATTTAGTCAATAAAGGCCTCCTACTGGAGCGAAACGGAATGCTTCGACGCTCGTGTTTCGGCCGCACGACCTCCGAGAAGCTTGGAAAAGACGTCATCTGAAAGGTGGATTCAAAACGATCGAGTGTCTCGAAGGTCAGCCCACTAGCTCAAACTTAAGGGTTCTAAAGTTCTGCCGAAATCACATAGGTCGACATGTTACAATTTAGTCAATAAAGGCCTACTACTGGAGCGAAACTGAATGCTTTGACAGTCGCCGATCGGCTGCACAAACTCCGAGAGGATTGCAAGAGACCTCATCTGAAAGGTGGATTCACAACGATCGAGTGTGTCGAATGTCAGCCTACTAGCTCAAACTTAAGCGTTCTAAAGTTCTCCCGAAATCACATAGGTCGTCATGTTACAATTTAGTCAATATAGGCCTACTACTGGAGCGAAACGAAATGCTTCGACGCTCGTGTTTCGGCCGCACGACCTCCGAGAGGCTTGGAAGAGACCTCATCTGAGAGGTGGATTCAAAACGATCGAGTGTGTCGAATGTCAGTCTACTAGCTCAAACTTAAAGGTTCAAAAGTTCTGCCGAAATCACAAAGGTCATCATGTGACAATTTAGTCAATAAAGGCCTACTCCTGGAGCGAAACGGAATGCTTCGACGCTCGTGTTTCGGTCGCACGACCTACGAGAGGCTTGGAAGAGACCTCATCTGAAAGGTGGATTCCCAACGAACGAGTGTGTCGAACGTCAGCCCACAATCTCAAACTTAAGGGTTCAAAAGTTCTGCCGAAATCATATCGGTCGTCATGTTACAATTTAGTCAATAAAGGCCTACGACTGGAGCAAAACGGAATGCTTCGACGCTTGTGTTTCGGCCGCACGAACTCCGAGAGGATTGCAAGAGACCTCATCTGAAAGGTGGATTCACAACGATCGAGTGTGTCGAATGTCAGTCTACTAGCTCAAACTTAAAGGTTCAAAAGTTCTGCCTAAATCACATAAGTCGTCATGTTACAATTTAGTCAATAAAGGCCTCCTACTGGAGCGAAACGGAATGCTTCGGCGCTCGTGTTTCGGCCGCACGACCTCCGAGAAGCTTGGAAAAGACGTCATCTGAAAGGTGGATTCAAAACGATCGAGTGTCTCGAAGGTCAGCCTACTAGCTCAAACTTAAGGGTTCTAAAGTTCTGCCGAAATCACATAGGTCGACGCTACAATTTAGTCAATAAAGGCCAACTACTGGAGCGAAACTGAATGCTTTGACAGTCGCCGCTCGGCCGCACGAACTCCGAGAGGTTTGCAGGAGACCTCATCTGAAAGGTGGATTAAAAACGATCGAATGTTTCGAAGATCAGCCTACTAGCTCAAACTTAAGGGTTCTAAAGTTCTGCCGAAATCACATAGGTCGACATGTTACAATTTAGTCAATAAAGGCCTACCATTGGAGCGAAACGGAATGCTTCGAAGCTCGGGTTTCGGCTGCACGAACTCCGAGAGGATTGGAAGAGACCTCATCTGAAAGGTGGAGTCACAATGATCGAGTGTGTCGAACGTCAGCCCACTAGCTCAAACTTAAGGGTTCAAAAGCTCTGCCGAAATCACATAGGTCGTCATGTTACAATTTAGTCAATATAGCCCTACTACTGGAGCGAAACAGAATGCTTCGACGCTCGTGTTTCGGCCGCACGACCTCCGAGAGGCTTGGAAGAGACCTCATCTGAAAGGTGGATTCACAACGATCGAGTGTGTCAAACGTCAGCCCACTAGTTCAAACTTAAGGGTTCAAATGTTCTGCCGAAATCACATAGGTCGTCATGTTTCAATTTAGTCAATAAAGGCCTACTACTGGAGCGAAACGGAATGCTTCGACGCTCGTGTTTCAGCCGCACGACCTCCGAGAGGCTTGGAAGAGACCTCATCTGAAAGGTGGATTCAAAACGATCGAGTGTGTCGAATGTCAGTCTACTAGCTCAAACTTAAAGGTTCAAAAGTTCTGCCTAAATCACATAGGTCGTCATGTTACAATTTAGTCAATAAAGTCTTCCTACTGGAGCTAAACGGAATGGTTCGACGCTCGTGTTTCGGCCGCACGATCTCCGAGAAGCTTGGAAAAGACGTCATCTGAAAGGTGGATTCAAAACGATCGAGTGTCTCGAAGGTCAGCCTACTAGCTCAAACTTAAGGGTTCTAAAGTTCTGCCGAAATCACATAGGTCGACATGTTACAATTTAGTCAATAAAGGCCTACTACTGGAGCGAAACTGAATGCTTTGACAGTCGCCGATCGGCTGCACGAACTCCGAGAGGATTGCAAGAGACCTCATCTGAAAGGTGGATTCACAACGATCGAGTGTGTCGAATGTCAGTCTACTAGCTCAAACTTAAAGGTTCAAAAGTTCTGCCTAAATCACATAAGTCGTCATGTTACAATTTAGTCAATAAAGGCCTCCTACTGGAGCGAAACGGAATGCTTCGGCGCTCGTGTTTCGGCCGCACGACCTCCGAGAAGCTTGGAAAAGACGTCATCTGAAAGGTGGATTCAAAACGATCGAGTGTCTCGAAGGTCAGCCTACTAGCTCAAACTTAAGGGTTCTAAAGTTCTGCCGAAATCACATAGGTCGACGCTACAATTTAGTCAATAAAGGCCAACTACTGGAGCGAAACTGAATGCTTTGACAGTCGCCGCTCGGCCGCACGAACTCCGAGAGGATTGCAGGAGACCTCATCTGAAAGGTGGATTAAAAACGATCGAATGTTTCGAAGGTCAGCCTACTAGCTCAAACTTAAGGGTTCTAAAGTTCTGCCGAAATCACATAGGTCGACATGTTACAATTTAGTCAATAAAGGCCTACCATTGGATCGAAACGGAATGCTTCGAAGCTCGGGTTTCGGCTGCACGAACTCCGAGAGGATTGGAAGAGACCTCATCTGAAAGGTGGAGTCACAATGATCGAGTGTGTCGAACGTCAGCCCACTAGTTCAAACTTAAGGGTTCAAATGTTCTGCCGAAATCACATAGGTCGTCATGTTTCAATTTAGTCAATAAAGGCCTACTACTGGAGCGAAACGGAATGCTTCGACGCTCGTGTTTCAGCCGCACGACCTCCGAGAGGCTTGGAAAAGACGTCATCTGAAAGGTGGATTCAAAACGATCGAGTGTTTCGAAGGTCAGCCTACTAGCTCAAACTTAGGCGTTCTAAAGTTCTCCCGAAATCACATAGGTCGTCATGTTACAATTTAGTCAATATAGGCCTACTACTGGAGCGAAACGAAATGCTTCGACGCTCGTGTTTCGGCCGCACGACCTCCGAGAGGCTTGGAAGAGACCTCATCTGAGAGGTGGATTCAAAACGATCGAGTGTGTCGAATGTCAGTCTACTAGCTCAAACTTAAAGGTTCAAAAGTTCTGCCGAAATCACAAAGGTCATCATGTGACAATTTAGTCAATAAAGGCCTACTCCTGGAGCGAAACGGAATGCTTCGACGCTCGTGTTTCGGTCGCACGACCTACGAGAGGCTTGGAAGCGACCTCATCTGAAAGGTGGATTCCCAACGAACGAGTGTGTCGAACGTCAGCCCACAATCTCAAACTTAAGGGTTCAAAAGTTCTGCCGAAATCATATCGGTCGTCATGTTACAATTTAGTCA
The DNA here is from genome assembly GCF_024500275.1 of Phycodurus eques. NCBI lineage: Eukaryota > Metazoa > Chordata > Actinopteri > Syngnathiformes > Syngnathidae > Phycodurus > Phycodurus eques. The sequence goes on from NW_026904044.1 coordinate 173,034, forward strand.
ATAAAGGCCTACAACTGGAGCGAAACGGAATGCTTCGACGCTTGTGTTTCGGCCGCACGACCTCCGAGAGGCTTGGAAGAGACCTCATCTGAAAGGTGGATTCAAAACGATCGAGTGTGTCGAACGTCAGCCCACAATCTCAAACTTAAGGGTTCAAAATTTCTGCCGAAATCATATCGGTCGTCATGTTACAATTTAGTCAATAAAGGCCTACTACTGGAGCGAAACGGAATGCTTCGACGCTCGTGTTTCAGGCGCACGACCTCCGAGAGGCTTGGAAGAGACCTCATCTGAAAGGTGGATTCAAAACGATCGAGTGTGTCGAATGTCAGTCTACTAGCTCAAACTTAAAGGTTCAAAAGTTCTGCCTAAATCACATAGGTCGTCATGTTACAATTTAGTCAATAAAGTCTTCCTACTGGAGCTAAACGGAATGGTTCGACGCTCGTGTTTCGGCCGCACGATCTCCGAGAAGCTTGGAAAAGACGTCATCTGAAAGGTGGATTCAAAACGATCGAGTGTTTCGAAGGTCAGCCTACTAGCTCAAACTTAGGCGTTCTAAAGTTCTCCCGAAATCACATAGGTCGTCATGTTACAATTTAGTCAATATAGGCCTACTACTGGAGCGAAACGAAATGCTTCGACGCTCGTGTTTCGGCCGCACGACCTCCGAGAGGCTTGGAAGAGACCTCATCTGAGAGGTGGATTCAAAACGATCGAGTGTGTCGAATGTCAGTCTACTAGCTCAAACTTAAAGGTTCAAAAGTTCTGCCGAAATCACAAAGGTCATCATGTGACAATTTAGTCAATAAAGGCCTACTCCTGGAGCGAAACGGAATGCTTCGACGCTCGTGTTTCGGTCGCACGACCTACGAGAGGCTTGGAAGCGACCTCATCTGAAAGGTGGATTCCCAACGAACGAGTGTGTCGAACGTCAGCCCACAATCTCAAACTTAAGGGTTCAAAAGTTCTGCCGAAATCATATCGGTCGTCATGTTACAATTTAGTCAATAAAGGCCTACGACTGGAGCGAAACGGAATGCTTCGACGCTTGTGTTTCGGCCGCACGACCTCCGAGAGGCTTGGAAGAGACCTCATCTGAAAGGTGGATTCAAAACGATCGAGTGTGTCGAACGTCAGCCCACAATCTCAAACTTAAGGGTTCAAAATTTCTGCCGAAATCATATCGGTCGTCATGTTACAATTTAGTCAATAAAGGCCTACTACTGGAGCGAAACGGAATGCTTCGACGCTCGTGTTTCAGGCGCACGACCTCCGAGAGGCTTGGAAGAGACCTCATCTGAAAGGTGGATTCAAAACGATCGAGTGTGTCGAATGTCAGTCTACTAGCTCAAACTTAAAGGTTCAAAAGTTCTGCCTAAATCACATAGGTCGTCATGTTACAATTTAGTCAATAAAGTCTTCCTACTGGAGCTAAACGGAATGGTTCGACGCTCGTGTTTCGGCCGCACGATCTCCGAGAAGCTTGGAAAAGACGTCATCTGAAAGGTGGATTCAAAACGATCGAGTGTGTCGAAGGTCAGCCTACTAGCTCAAACTTAAGCGGTCTAAAGTTCTCCCGAAATCACATAGGTCGTCATGTTACAATTTAGTCAATATAGGCCTACTACTGGAGCGAAACGGAATGCTTCGACGCTCGTGTTTCGGCCGCACGACCTCCGAGAGGCTTGGAAGAGACCTCATCTGAGAGGTGGATTCAAAACGATCGAGTGTGTCGAATGTCAGTCTACTAGCTCAAACTTAAAGGTTCAAAAGTTCTGCCTAAATCACATAAGTCGTCATGTTACAATTTAGTCAATAAAGGCCTCCTACTGGAGCGAAACGGAATGCTTCGGCGCTCGTGTTTCGGCCGCACGACCTCCGAGAAGCTTGGAAAAGACGTCATCTGAAAGGTGGATTCAAAACGATCGAGTGTCTCGAAGGTCAGCCTACTAGCTCAAACTTAAGGGTTCTAAAGTTCTGCCGAAATCACATAGGTCGACGCTACAATTTAGTCAATAAAGGCCAACTACTGGAGCGAAACTGAATGCTTTGACAGTCGCCGCTCGGCCGCACGAACTCCGAGAGGATTGCAGGAGACCTCATCTGAAAGGTGGATTAAAAACGATCGAATGTTTCGAAGGTCAGCCTACTAGCTCAAACTTAAGGGTTCTAAAGTTCTGCCGAAATCACATAGGTCGACATGTTACAATTTAGTCAATAAAGGCCTACCATTGGAGCGAAACGGAATGCTTCGAAGCTCGGGTTTCGGCTGCACGAACTCCGAGAGGATTGGAAGAGACCTCATCTGAAAGGTGGAGTCACAATGACCGAGTGTGTCGAACGTCAGCCCACTAGCTCAAACTTAAGGGTTCAAAAGCTCTGCCGAAATCACATAGGTCGTCATGTTACAATTTAGTCAATATAGCCCTACTACTGGAGCGAAACAGAATGCTTCGACGCTCGTGTTTCGGCCGCACGACCTCCGAGAGGCTTGGAAGAGACCTCATCTGAAAGGTGGATTCACAACGATCGAGTGTATCAAACGTCAGCCCACTAGTTCAAACTTAAGGGTTCAAATGTTCTGCCGAAATCACATAGGTCGTCATGTTTCAATTTAGTCAATAAAGGCCTACTACTGGAGCGAAACGGAATGCTTCGACGCTCGTGTTTCAGCCGCACGACCTCCGAGAGGCTTGGAAGAGACCTCATCTGAAAGGTGGATTCAAAACGATCGAGTGTGTCGAATGTCAGTCTACTAGCTCAAACTTAAAGGTTCAAAAGTTTTGCCTAAATCACATAGTTCGTCATGTTACAATTTAGTCAATAAAGTCTTCCTACTGGAGCTAAACGGAATGGTTCGACGCTCGTGTTTCGGCCGCACGATCTCCGAGAAGCTTGGAAAAGACGTCATCTGAAAGGTGGATTCAAAACGATCGAGTGTCTCGAAGGTCAGCCTACTAGCTCAAACTTAAGGGTTCTAAAGTTCTGCCGAAATCACATAGGTCGACATGTTACAATTTAGTCAATAAAGGCCTACTACTGGAGCGAAACTGAATGCTTTGACAGTCGCCGATCGGCTGCACGAACTCCGAGAGGATTGCAAGAGACCTCATCTGAAAGGTGGATTCACAACGATCGAGTGTGTCGAATGTCAGTCTACTAGCTCAAACTTAAAGGTTCAAAAGTTCTGCCTAAATCACATAAGTCGTCATGTTACAATTTAGTCAATAAAGGCCTCCTACTGGAGCGAAACGGAATGCTTCGGCGCTCGTGTTTCGGCCGCACGACCTCCGAGAAGCTTGGAAAAGACGTCATCTTAAAGGTGGATTCAAAACGATCGAGTGTCTCGAAGGTCAGCCTACTAGCTCAAACTTAAGGGTTCTAAAGTTCTGCCGAAATCACATAGGTCGACGCTACAATTTAGTCAATAAAGGCCAACTACTGGAGCGAAACTGAATGCTTTGACAGTCGCCGCTCGGCCGCACGAACTCCGAGAGGATTGCAGGAGACCTCATCTGAAAGGTGGATTAAAAACGATCGAATGTTTCGAAGGTCAGCCTACTAGCTCAAACTTAAGGGTTCTAAAGTTCTGCCGAAATCACATAGGTCGACATGTTACAATTTAGTCAATAAAGGCCTACCATTGGATCGAAACGGAATGCTTCGAAGCTCGGGTTTCGGCTGCACGAACTCCGAGAGGATTGGAAGAGACCTCATCTGAAAGGTGGAGTCACAATGATCGAGTGTGTCGAACGTCAGCCCACTAGCTCAAACTTAAGGGTTCAAAAGCTCTGCCGAAATCACATAGGTCGTCATGTTACAATTTAGTCAATATAGCCCTACTACTGGAGCGAAACAGAATGCTTCGACGCTCGTGTTTCGGCCGCACGACCTCAGAGAGGCTTGGAAGAGACCTCATCTGAAAGGTGGATTCACAACGATCGAGTGTGTCAAACGTCAGCCCAATAGTTCAAACTTAAGGGTTCAAATGTTCTGCCGAAATCACATAGGTCGTCATGTTTCAATTTAGTCAATAAAGGCCTACTACTGGAGCGAAACGGAATGCTTCGACGCTCGTGTTTCAGCCGCACGACCTCCGAGAGGCTTGGAAAAGACGTCATCTGAAAGGTGGATTCAAAACGATCGAGTGTTTCGAAAGTCAGCCTACTAGCTCAAACTTGGGCGTTCTAAAGTTCTCCCGAAATCACATAGGTCGTCATGTTACAATTTAGTCAATATAGGCCTACTACTGGAGCGAAACGAAATGCTTCGACGCTCGTGTTTCGGCCGCACGACCTCCGAGAGGCTTGGAAGAGACCTCATCTGAGAGGTGGATTCAAAACGATCGAGTGTGTCGAATGTCAGTCTACTAGCTCAAACTTAAAGGTTCAAAAGTTCTGCCGAAATCACAAAGGTCATCATGTGACAATTTAGTCAATAAAGGCCTACTCCTGGAGCGAAACGGAATGCTTCGACGCTCGTGTTTCGGTCGCACGACCTACGAGAGGCTTGGAAGCGACCTCATCTGAAAGGTGGATTCCCAACGAACGAGTGTGTCGAACGTCAGCCCACAATCTCAAACTTAAGGGTTCAAAAGTTCTGCCGAAATCATATCGGTCGTCATGTTACAATTTAGTCAATACAGGCCTACGACTGGAGCGAAACGGAATGCTTCGACGCTTGTGTTTCGGCCGCACGACCTCCGAGAGGCTTGGAAGAGACCTCATCTGAAAGGTGGATTCAAAACGATCGAGTGTGTTGAACGTCAGCCCACAATCTCAAACTTAAGGGTTCAAAAGTTCTGCCGAAATCATATCGGTCGTCATGCTACAATTTAGTCAATAAAGGCCTACTACTGGAGCGAAACGGAATGCTTCGACGCTCGTGTTTCAGCCGCACGACCTCCGAGAGGCTTGGAAGAGACCTCATCTGAAAGGTGGATTCAAAACGATCGAGTGTGTCGAATGTCAGTCTACTAGCTCAAACTTAAAGGTTCAAAAGTTCTGCCTAAATCACATAGGTCGTCATGTTACAATTTAGTCAATAAAGTCTTCCTACTGGAGCTAAACGGAATGGTTCGACGCTCGTGTTTCGGCCGCACGATCTCCGAGAAGCTTGGAAAAGACGTCATCTGAAAGGTGGATTCAAAACGATCGAGTGTGTCGAAGGTCAGCCTACTAGCTCAAACTTAAGCGGTCTAAAGTTCTCCCGAAATCACATAGGTCGTCATGTTACAATTTAGTCAATATAGGCCTACTACTGGAGCGAAACGGAATGCTTCGACGCTCGTGTTTCGGCCGCACGACCTCCGAGAGGCTTGGAAGAGACCTCATCTGAGAGGTGGATTCAAAACGATCGAGTGTGTCGAATGTCAGTCTACTAGCTCAAACTTAAAGGTTCAAAAGTTCTGCCTAAATCACATAAGTCGTCATGTTACAATTTTGTCAATAAAGGCCTCCTACTGGAGCGAAACGGAATGCTTCGGCGCTCGTGTTTCGGCCGCACGACCTCCGAGAAGCTTGGAAAAGACGTCATCTGAAAGGTGGATTCAAAACGATCGAGTGTCTCGAAGGTCAGCCTACTAGCTCAAACTTAAGGGTTCTAAAGTTCTGCCGAAATCACATAGGTCGACATGTTACAATTTAGTCAATAAAGGCCTACCATTGGATCGAAACGGAATGCTTCGAAGCTCGGGTTTCGGCTGCACGAACTCCGAGAGGATTGGAAGAGACCTCATCTGAAAGGTGGAGTCACAATGATCGAGTGTGTCGAACGTCAGCCCACTAGCTCAAACTTAAGGGTTCAAAAGCTCTGCCGAAATCACATAGGTCGTCATGTTTCAATTTCGTCAATAAAGGCCTACCATTGGATCGAAACGGAATGCTTCGAAGCTCGGGTTTCGGCTGCACGAACTCCGAGAGGATTGGAAGAGACCTCATCTGAAAGGTGGAGTCACAATGATCGAGTGTGTCGAACGTCAGCCCACTAGCTCAAACTTAAGGGTTCAAAAGCTCTGCCGAAATCACATAGGTCGTCATGTTACAATTTAGTCAATAAAGGCCAACTACTGGAGCGAAACTGAATGCTTTGACAGTCGCCGCTCGGCCGCACGAACTCCGAGAGGATTGCAGGAGACCTCATCTGAAAGGTGGATTCAAAACGATCGAATGTTTCGAAGGTCAGCCTACTAGCTCAAACTTAAGGGTTCTAAAGTTCTGCCGAAATCACATAGGTCGACATGTTACAATTTAGTCAATAAAGGCCTACCATTGGATCGAAACGGAATGCTTCGAAGCTCGGGTTTCGGCTGCACGAACTCCGAGAGGATTGGAAGAGACCTCATCTGAAAGGTGGAGTCACAATGATCGAGTGTGTCGAACGTCAGCCCACTAGCTCAAACTTAAGGGTTCAAAAGCTCTGCCGAAATCACATAGGTCGTCATGTTACAATTTAGTCAATATAGCCCTACTACTGGAGCGAAACAGAATGCTTCGACGCTCGTGTTTTGGCCGCACGACCTCCGAGAGGCTTGGAAGAGACCTCATCTGAAAGGTGGATTCACAACGATCGAGTGTGTCAAACGTCAGCCCACTAGTTCAAACTTAAGGGTTCAAATGTTCTGCGGAAATCACATAGGTCGTCATGTTTCAATTTAGTCAATAAAGGCCTACTCCTGGAGCGAAACGGAATGCTTCGACGCTCGTGTTTCGGTCGCACGACCTACGAGAGGCTTGGAAGAGACCTCATCTGAAAGGTGGATTCCCAACAAACGAGTGTGTCGAACGTCAGCCCACAATCTCAAACTTAAGGGTTCAAAAGTTCTGCCGAAATCATATCGGTCGTCATGTTACAATTTAGTCAATAAAGGCCTACGACTGGAGCGAAACGGAATGCTTCGACGCTCGTGTTTCAGCCGCACGACCTCCGAGAGGCTTGGAAAAGACGTCATCTGAAAGGTGGATTCAAAACGATCGAGTGTTTCGAAGGTCAGCCTACTAGCTCAAACTTAAGCGTTCTAAAGTTCTCCCGAAATCACATAGGTCGTCATGTTACAATTTAGTCAATATAGGCCTACTACTGGAGCGAAACGAAATGCTTCGACGCTCGTGTTTCAGCCGCACGACCTCCGAGAGGATTGGAAGAGACCTCATCTGAAAGGTGGATTCAAAACGATCGAGTGTGTCGAATGTCAGTCTACTAGCTCAAACTTAAAGGTTCAAAAGTTTTGCCTAAATCACATAGTTCGTCATGTTACAATTTAGTCAATAAAGTCTTCCTACTGGAGCTAAACGGAATGGTTCGACGCTCGTGTTTCGGCCGCACGATCTCCGAGAAGCTTGGAAAAGACGTCATCTGAAAGGTGGATTCAAAACGATCGAGTGTCTCGAAGGTCAGCCTACTAGCTCAAACTTAAGGGTTCTAAAGTTCTGCCGAAATCACATAGGTCGACATGTTACAATTTAGTCAATAAAGGCCTACTACTGGAGCGAAACTGAATGCTTTGACAGTCGCCGATCGGCTGCACGAACTCCGAGAGGATTGCAAGAGACCTCATCTGAAAGGTGGATTCACAACGATCGAGTGTGTCGAATGTCAGTCTACTAGCTCAAACTTAAAGGTTCAAAAGTTCTGCCTAAATCACATAAGTCGTCATGTTACAATTTAGTCAATAAAGGCCTCCTACTGGAGCGAAACGGAATGCTTCGGCGCTCGTGTTTCGGCCGCACGACCTCCGAGAAGCTTGGAAAAGACGTCATCTTAAAGGTGGATTCAAAACGATCGAGTGTCTCGAAGGTCAGCCTACTAGCTCAAACTTAAGGGTTCTAAAGTTCTGCCGAAATCACATAGGTCGACGCTACAATTTAGTCAATAAAGGCCAACTACTGGAGCGAAACTGAATGCTTTGACAGTCGCCGCTCGGCCGCACGAACTCCGAGAGGATTGCAGGAGACCTCATCTGAAAGGTGGATTAAAAACGATCGAATGTTTCGAAGGTCAGCCTACTAGCTCAAACTTAAGGGTTCTAAAGTTCTGCCGAAATCACATAGGTCGACATGTTACAATTTAGTCAATAAAGGCCTACCATTGGATCGAAACGGAATGCTTCGAAGCTCGGGTTTCGGCTGCACGAACTCCGAGAGGATTAGAAGAGACCTCATCTGAAAGGTGGAGTCACAATGATCGAGTGTGTCGAACGTCAGCCCACTAGCTCAAACTTAAGGGTTCAAAAGCTCTGCCGAAATCACATAGGTCGTCATGTTACAATTTAGTCAATATAGCCCTACTACTGGAGCGAAACAGAATGCTTCGACGCTCGTGTTTCGGCCGCACGACCTCAGAGAGGCTTGGAAGAGACCTCATCTGAAAGGTGGATTCACAACGATCGAGTGTGTCAAACGTCAGCCCACTAGTTCAAACTTAAGGGTTCAAATGTTCTGCCGAAATCACATAGGTCGTCATGTTTCAATTTAGTCAATAAAGGCCTACTACTGGAGCGAAACGGAATGCTTCGACGCTCGTGTTTCAGCCGCACGACCTCCAAGAGGCTTGGAAAAGACGTCATCTGAAAGGTGGATTCAAAACGATCGAGTGTTTCGAAAGTCAGCCTACTAGCTCAAACTTAGGCGTTCTAAAGTTCTCCCGAAATCACATAGGTCGTCATGTTACAATTTAGTCAATATAGGCCTACTACTGGAGCGAAACGAAATGCTTCGACGCTCGTGTTTCGGCCGCACGACCTCCGAGAGGCTTGGAAGAGACCTCATCTGAGAGGTGGATTCAAAACGATCGAGTGTGTCGAATGTCAGTCTACTAGCTCAAACTTAAAGGTTCAAAAGTTCTGCCGAAATCACAAAGGTCATCATGTGACAATTTAGTCAATAAAGGCCTACTCCTGGAGCGAAACGGAATGCTTCGACGCTCGTGTTTCGGTCGCACGACCTACGAGAGGCTTGGAAGCGACCTCATCTGAAAGGTGGATTCCCAACGAACGAGTGTGTCGAACGTCAGCCCACAATCTCAAACTTAAGGGTTCAAAAGTTCTGCCGAAATCATATCGGTCGTCATGTTACAATTTAGTCAATAAAGGCCTACGACTGGAGCGAAACGGAATGCTTCGACGCTTGTGTTTCGGCCGCACGACCTCCGAGAGGCTTGGAAGAGACCTCATCTGAAAGGTGGATTCAAAACGATCGAGTGTGTTGAACGTCAGCCCACAATCTCAAACTTAAGGGTTCAAAAGTTCTGCCGAAATCATATCGGTCGTCATGTTACAATTTAGTCAATAAAGGCCTACTACTGGAGCGAAACGGAATGCTTCGACGCTCGTGTTTCAGCCGCACGACCTCCGAGAGGCTTGGAAGAGACCTCATCTGAAAGGTGGATTCAAAACGATCGAGTGTGTCGAATGTCAGTCTACTAGCTCAAACTTAAAGGTTCAAAAGTTCTGCCTAAATCACATAGGTCGTCATGTTACAATTTAGTCAATAAAGTCTTCCTACTGGAGCTAAACGGAATGGTTCGACGCTCGTGTTTCGGCCGCACGATCTCCGAGAAGCTTGGAAAAGACGTCATCTGAAAGGTGGATTCAAAACGATCGAGTGTGTCGAAGGTCAGCCTACTAGCTCAAACTTAAGCGGTCTAAAGTTCTCCCGAAATCACATAGGTCGTCATGTTACAATTTAGTCAATATAGGCCTACTACTGGAGCGAAACGGAATGCTTCGACGCTCGTGTTTCGGCCGCACGACCTCCGAGAGGCTTGGAAGAGACCTCATCTGAGAGGTGGATTCAAAACGATCGAGTGTGTCGAATGTCAGTCTACTAGCTCAAACTTAAAGGTTCAAAAGTTCTGCCTAAATCACATAAGTCGTCATGTTACAATTTTGTCAATAAAGGCCTCCTAGTGGAGCGAAACGGAATGCTTCGGCGCTCGTGTTTCGGCCGCACGACCTCCGAGAAGCTTGGAAAAGACGTCATCTGAAAGGTGGATTCAAAACGATCGAGTGTCTCGAAGGTCAGCCTACTAGCTCAAACTTAAGGGTTCTAAAGTTCTGCCGAAATCACATAGGTCGACATGTTACAATTTAGTCAATAAAGGCCTACCATTGGATCGAAACGGAATGCTTCGAAGCTCGGGTTTCGGCTGCACGAACTCCGAGAGGATTGGAAGAGACCTCATCTGAAAGGTGGAGTCACAATGATCGAGTGTGTCGAACGTCAGCCCACTAGCTCAAACTTAAGGGTTCAAAAGCTCTGCCGAAATCACATAGGTCGTCATGTTTCAATTTCGTCAATAAAGGCCTACCATTGGATCGAAACGGAATGCTTCGAAGCTCGGGTTTCGGCTGCACGAACTCCGAGAGGATTGGAAGAGACCTCATCTGAAAGGTGGAGTCACAATGATCGAGTGTGTCGAACGTCAGCCCACTAGCTCAAACTTAAGGGTTCAAAAGCTCTGCCGAAATCACATAGGTCGTCATGTTACAATTTAGTCAATAAAGGCCAACTACTGGAGCGAAACTGAATGCTTTGACAGTCGCCGCTCGGCCGCACGAACTCCGAGAGGATTGCAGGAGACCTCATCTGAAAGGTGGATTCAAAACGATCGAATGTTTCGAAGGTCAGCCTACTAGCTCAAACTTAAGGGTTCTAAAGTTCTGCCGAAATCACATAGGTCGACATGTTACAATTTAGTCAATAAAGGCCTACCATTGGATCGAAACGGAATGCTTCGAAGCTCGGGTTTCGGCTGCACGAACTCCGAGAGGATTGGAAGAGACCTCATCTGAAAGGTGGAGTCACAATGATCGAGTGTGTCGAACGTCAGCCCACTAGCTCAAACTTAAGGGTTCAAAAGCTCTGCCGAAATCACATAGGTCGTCATGTTACAATTTAGTCAATATAGCCCTACTACTGGAGCGAAACAGAATGCTTCGACGCTCGTGTTTTGGCCGCACGACCTCCGAGAGGCTTGGAAGAGACCTCATCTGAAAGGTGGATTCACAACGATCGAGTGTGTCAAACGTCAGCCCACTAGTTCAAACTTAAGGGTTCAAATGTTCTGCGGAAATCACATAGGTCGTCATGTTTCAATTTAGTCAATAAAGGCCTACTCCTGGAGCGAAACGGAATGCTTCGACGCTCGTGTTTCGGTCGCACGACCTACGAGAGGCTTGGAAGAGACCTCATCTGAAAGGTGGATTCCCAACAAACGAGTGTGTCGAACGTCAGCCCACAATCTCAAACTTAAGGGTTCAAAAGTTCTGCCGAAATCATATCGGTCGTCATGTTACAATTTAGTCAATAAAGGCCTACGACTGGAGCGAAACGGAATGCTTCGACGCTCGTGTTTCAGCCGCACGACCTCCGAGAGGCTTGGAAAAGACGTCATCTGAAAGGTGGATTCAAAACGATCGAGTGTTTCGAAGGTCAGCCTACTAGCTCAAACTTAAGCGTTCTAAAGTTCTCCCGAAATCACATAGGTCGTCATGTTACAATTTAGTCAATATAGGCCTACTACTGGAGCGAAACGAAATGCTTCGACGCTCGTGTTTCAGCCGCACGACCTCCGAGAGGCTTGGAAGAGACCTCATCTGAAAGGTGGATTCAAAACGATCGAGTGTGTCGAATGTCAGTCTACTAGCTCAAACTTAAAGGTTCAAAAGTTCTGCCGAAATCACAAAGGTCATCATGTGACAATTTAGTCAATAAAGGCCTACTCCTGGACCGAAACGGAATGCTTCGACGCTCGTGTTTCGGTCGCACGACCTACGAGAGGCTTGGAAGAGACCTCATCTGAAAGGTGGATTCAAAACGATCGAGTGTGTCGAATGTCAGTCTACTAGCTCAAACTTAAAGGTTCAAAAGTTCTGCCTAAATCACATAGGTCGTCATGTTACAATTTAGTCAATAAAGTCTTCCTACTGGATCTAAACGGAATGGTTCGACGCTCGTGTTTCGGCCGCACGATCTCCGAGAAGCTTGGAAAAGACGTCTTCTGAAAGGTGGATTCAAAAGGATCGAGTGTTTCGAAGGTCAGCCTACTAGCTCAAACTTAAGCGTTCTAAAGTTCTCCCGAAATCACATAGGTCGTCATGTTACAATTTAGTCAATAAAGGCCTACTACTGGAGCGAAACGGAATGCTTCGACGCTCGTGTTTCGGCCGCACGACCTACGAGAGGCTTGGAAGAGACCTCATCTGAAAGGTGGATTCCCAACAAACGAGTGTGTCGAACGTCAGCCCACAATCTCAAACTTAATGGTTCAAAAGTTCTGCCGAAATCATATCGGTCGTCATGTTACAATTTAGTCAATAAAGGCCTACTACTGGAGCGAAACGGAATGCTTCGACGCTCGTGTTTCAGCCGCACGACCTCCGAGAGGCTTGGAAGAGACCTCATCTGAAAGGTGGATTCAAAACGATCGAGTGTGTCGAATGTCAGTCTACTAGCTCAAACTTAAAGGTTCAAAAGTTCTGCCTAAATCACATAGGTCGTCATGTTACAATTTAGTCAATAAAGTCTTCCTACTGGATCTAAACGGAATGGTTCGACGCTCGTGTTTCGGCCGCACGATCTCCGAGAAGCTTGGAAGAGACCTCATCTGAAAGGTGGATTCAAAACGATCGAGTGTGTCGAATGTCAGTCTACTAGCTCAAACTTAAAGTTTCAAAAGTTTTGCCTAAATCACATAAGTCGTCATGTTACAATTTAGTCAATAAAGGCCTACTACTGGAGCGAAACCGAGTGCTTTGACGCTCGCCGTTCGGCCCCACGACCTCTGAGACGCTTGGAAGAGGCCTCCCCTGAAAGCTTGATTCCCACCGATCGTTTGTTTCAAATCTTAGCCCACTAGCTCAAAAGTAGGCGCTAAAAGGTCCTGCCAAAGTCACATAGGTCGTCACGTTACAATTTAGTCAATAAAGGCCTACTACTGGAGAGAAACCGAGTGCTTTGACACTCGCCGTTCGGCCCCACAGCGGTCCAGAGACTCGGGGGATGCCTCCCGTGAAAGATGGATTCCCAGCGATCGTTTGTTTCAAATCTTAGCGCACTAGCTCAAAAGTAGGCGCTAAAAGGTCCAGCCAAAGTCACATAGGTTGTCATGTTACAATTTAGTCAATAAAGGCCTACTACTGGAGCGAAACCGAGTGCTTTGACGCTCGCCGTTCGGGCCCACGACCTCCGAGAGGCTTGGAAGAGGCCTCCCCTGAAAGCTGGATTCCCACCGATCGTTTGTTTCAAATCTTAGCCCAGTAGCTGAAAAGTAGGCGCTAAAAAGTCCTGCCAAAATCACATAGGTCGTCATGTTACAATTTAGTCAATAAAGAACTCCTACTGGACCGAAACTGAGTGCTTTTACGCTTGCCGCTCGGCCCCACAGCCGTCCAGAGACTCGGGGGAGGCCTCCCCTGAAAGCTGGATTCCCACCGATCGTTTATTTCAAATCTTAGCCCAGTAGCTGAAAAGTAGGCGCTAAAAGGTCCTGCCAAAATCACATAGGTCGTCATGTTACAATTTAGTCAATAAAGGCCTACCACTGGAGCGAAACCGAGTGCTTTGACGGTCGCCGTTAGGCCCCACGACCTCTGAGAGGCTTGGAAGTGGCCTCCCCTGAAAGTTGGATTCCCAAGGATTGTCTGTGTGAATTCCTAGCCCGCTAGGCTGAAGTTAAGCGACCTAAAGTCGTGGCGAAGTCAAATCGGTCGTCATGGTACTCGAGCGAAACTGAGTGCTTTAACGCTCGCCGCTCGGCCCCACAGCCGTCCAGAGAGTCGGGGGAGGACTCTCCTGAAAGCTGGATTCCCACCGATCGTTTGTTTCAAATCTTAGCGCACTAGGTCAAAAGTAAGCGCTAAAAAGTCCTGCCAAAGTCACGTAGGTTGTCATGTTACAATTTAGTCAATAAAGGCCTACTACTGGAGCGAAACCGAGTGCTTTGACGCTCGCCGTTCGGGCCCACGTCCTCCGAGAGGCTTGGAAGATGCCTCCCCTGAAAGCTGGATTCCCACCGATCGTTTGTTTCTAATCTTAGCCCAGTAGCTGAAAAGTAGGCGCTAAAAAGTCCTGCCAAAATCACATAGGTCGTCATGTTACAATTTAGTCAAAAAAGCCTTACTACTGGAGAGAAACTGAGTGCTTTGACGCTCGCCGTTCGGCCCCACAGCCGTCCAGAGACTCGGGGGAGGCCTCCCCTGAAAGCTGGATTCCCACCGATCTTTTATTTCAAATCTTAGCCCGCTAACTCAAAAGTAAGCGCTAAAAAGTCCTGCCAAAGTCACATAGGTCGTCATGTTACAATTTAGTCAAGAAAGACCTACTACTGGAGCGAAACCGAGTGCTTTAACGCTCGGCGCTCGGCCCCACAGCCGTCCAGAGACTCGGGGAAGGCCTCCCCTGAAAGCTGGATTCCCACCGATAGTTTGTTTCAACTCTTAGCCCACTAGCTCAGAAGTAAGCGCTAAAAAGTCCTGCCAAAGTCACATAGGTTGTCATGTTACAATTTAGTCAATAAAGGCCTACTACTGGAGAGAAACCGAGTGCTTTGACGGTCGCCGTTCGGCCCCATGACCTCCGAGAGGCTTGGAAGAGGCCTCCCCTGAAAGCTGGATTCCCACCGATCGTTTGTTTCAAATCTTAGCCCAGTAGCTGAAAAGTGAGCACGAAAAGGTCCTGCCAAAATCACATAGGTCGTCATGTTACAATTTAGTCAATAAAGGCCTACTACTGCAGAGAAACCGAGTGCTTTGACGCTCGCCGTTCAGCCCCACAGCCGTCCAGAGACTCGGGGGAGGCCTCCCCTGAAAGCTGGATTCCCACTGATTGTTTGTTTCAAATCTTAGCCCACTAGCTCAAAAGTAAGCGCTATAAAGTCCTGCCAAAGTCACATAGGTCGTCATGTTACAATTTAGTCAATAAAGGCCTATTACTGGAGCAAAACCGAGTGCTTTGACGCTCGCAGTTCGGCCCCACGAGCTCCGAGAGCCTTGGAAGAGGCCTCCCTTGAAAGCTGGATTCCCAAGGCTTGTCTGTGTGAATTCCTAGCCCGCTAGGCTGAAACTAAGCGACCTAAAGTCGTGCCGAAGTCAAATCGGTCGTCATGGTACTCGAGCGAAACTGAGTGCTTTAACGCTCGTAGCTTGGCCCCACAGCCGTCCAGAGACTCGGGGGAGGCCTCCCCTGAAAGCTGCATTCCCACCGATCGTTTGTTAAAAATCTTAGCCCACTAGCTCAAAAGTAAGCGCTAAAAAGCCCTGCCAAAATCACATAGGTCGTCATGTTACAATTTAGTCAATAAAGGCCTACGACTGGAGCGAAACAGAGTGCTTTGACGCTCGCCGTTCGGCCCCACGACCTCTGAGACGCTTGGAAGAGGCCTCCCCTGAAAGCTGGATTCCCACTGATCGTTTGTTTTAAATCTTAGCCCAGTAGCTGAAAAGTAGGCGCTAAAAAGTCCTGCCAAAATCACATAGGTCGTCATGTTACAATTTAGTCAATAAAGAACTCCTACTGGACCGAAACTGAGTGCTTTTACGCTTGCCGCTCGGCCCCACAGCCGTCCAGAGACTCGGGGGAGGCCTCCCCTGAAAGCTGGATTCCCACCGATCTTTTATTTCAAATCTTAGCCCGCTAACTCAAAAGTAAGCGCAAAAAAGTCCTGCCAAAGTCACATAGGTCGTCATGTTACAATTTAGTCAAGAAAGACCTACTACTGGAGCGAAACCGAGTGCTTTAACGCTCGGCGCTCGGCCCCACAGCCGTCCAGAGACTCGGGGAAGGCCTCCCCTGAAAGCTGGATTCCCACCGATAGTTTGTTTCAACTCTTAGCCCACTAGCTCAGAAGTAAGCGCTAAAAAGTCCTGCCAAAGTCACATAGGTTGTCATGTTACAATTTAGTCAATAAAGGCCTACTACTGGAGAGAAACCGAGTGCTTTGACGGTCGCCGTTCGGCCCCATGACCTCCGAGAGGCTTGGAAGAGGCCTCCCCTGAAAGCTGGATTCCCACCGATCGTTTGTTTCAAATCTTAGCCCAGTAGCTGAAAAGTGAGCACGAAAAGGTCCTGCCAAAATCACATAGGTCGTCATGTTACAATTTAGTCAATAAAGGCCTACTACTGCAGAGAAACCGAGTGCTTTGACGCTCGCCGTTCAGCCCCACAGCCGTCCAGAGACTCGGGGGAGGCCTCCCCTGAAAGCTGGATTCCCACTGATTGTTTGTTTCAAATCTTAGCCCACTAGCTCAAAAGTAAGCGCTATAAAGTCCTGCCAAAGTCACATAGGTCGTCATGTTACAATTTAGTCAATAAAGGCCTATTACTGGAGCAAAACCGAGTGCTTTGACGCTCGCAGTTCGGCCCCACGAGCTCCGAGAGCCTTGGAAGAGGCCTCCCTTGAAAGCTGGATTCCCAAGGCTTGTCTGTGTGAATTCCTAGCCCGCTAGGCTGAAACTAAGCGACCTAAAGTCGTGCCGAAGTCAAATCGGTCGTCATGGTACTCGAGCGAAACTGAGTGCTTTAACGCTCGTAGCTTGGCCCCACAGCCGTCCAGAGACTCGGGGGAGGCCTCCCCTGAAAGCTGCATTCCCACCGATCGTTTGTTAAAAATCTTAGCCCACTAGCTCAAAAGTAAGCGCTAAAAAGCCCTGCCAAAATCACATAGGTCGTCATGTTACAATTTAGTCAATAAAGGCCTACGACTGGAGCGAAACAGAGTGCTTTGACGCTCGCCGTTCGGCCCCACGACCTCTGAGACGCTTGGAAGAGGCCTCCCCTGAAAGCTGGATTCCCACTGATCGTTTGTTTTAAATCTTAGCCCAGTAGCTGAAAAGTAGGCGCTAAAAAGTCCTGCCAAAATCACATAGGTCGTCATGTTACAATTTAGTCAATAAAGAACTCCTACTGGACCGAAACTGAGTGCTTTTACGCTTGCCGCTCGGCCCCACAGCCGTCCAGAGACTCGGGGGAGGCCTCCCCTGAAAGCTGGATTCCCACCGATCGTTTGTTTCAAATCTTAGCCCAGTAGCTGAAAAGTAGGCGCTAAAAAGTCCTGCCAAAATCACATAGGTCGTCATGTTACAATTTAATAAAGGCCTACTACTATTCAATAAAGGCCTACTACTGGAGCGAAACCGAGTGCTTTGACGCTCGCCATTAGGCCCCACGACCTCTGAGAGGCTTGGAAGTGGCCTCCCCTGAAAGCTGGATTCCCAAGGATTGTCTGTGTGAATTCCTAGCCCGCTAGGCTGAAGTTAAGCGACCTAAAGTCGTGGCGAAGTCAAATCGGTCGTCATGGTACTCGAGCGAAACTGAGTGCTTTAACGCTCGCCGCTCGGCCCCACAGCCGTCCAGAGAGTCGGGGGAGGACTCTCCTGAAAGCTGGATTCCCACCGATCGTTTGTTTCAAATCTTAGCGCACTAGGTCAAAAGTAAGCGCTAAAAAGTCCTGCCAAAGTCACGTAGGTTGTCATGTTACAATTTAGTCAATAAAGGCCTACTACTGGAGCGAAACAGAGTGCTTTGACGGTCGCCGTTCAGGGCCACGACCTCCGAGAGGCTTGGAAGATACCTCCCCTGAAAGCTGGATTCCCACCGATCGTTTGTTTCTAATCTTAGCCCAGTAGCTGAAAAGTAGGCGCTAAAACGTCCTGCCAAAATCACATAGGTCGTCATGTTACCATTTAGTCAATAAAGGCCTACTACTGGAGAGAAACCGAGTGCTTTGACGGTCGCCGTTCGGCCCCATGACCTCCGAGAGGCTTGGAAGAGGCCTCCCCTGAAAGCTGGATTCCCACCGATCGTTTGTTTCTAATCTTAGCCCAGTAGCTGAAAAGTAGGCGCTAAAAAGTCCTGCCAAAATCACATAGGTCGTCATGTTACAATTTAGTCAATAAAGGCCTCCTACTGGACCGAAACTGAGTGCTTTAACGCTAGCCGCTCGGCCCCACAGCCGTCCAGAGACTCGGGGGAGGCCTCCCCTTAAAGCTGGATTCCCACCGATCGTTTGTTTCAAATCATAGCCCACTAGCTCAAAAGTAGGCGCTAAAAAGTCTTGCCAAAGTCACATAGGTCGTCATGTTACAATTTAGTCAATAAAGGCCTACTACTGGAGAGAAACCGAGTGCTATGACGCTCGCCGTTAGGCCCCACGACCTCTGAGAGGCTTGGAAGTGGCCTCCCCTGAAAGTTGGATTCCCAAGGATTGTCTGTGTGAATTCCTAGCCCGCTAGGCTGAAGTTAAGCGACCTAAAGTCGTGGCGAAGTCAAATCGGTCGTCATGGTACTCGAGCGAAACTGAGTGCTTTAATGCTCGCCGCTCGGCCCCACAGCCGTCCAGAGACTCGGGGGAGGCCTCCCCTGAAAGCTGGATTCCCACCGATCTTTTATTTCAAATCTTAGCCCGCTAACTCAAAAGTAAGCGCTAAAAAGTCCTGCCAAAGTCACATAGGTCGTCATGTTACAATTTAGTCAAGAAAGACCTACTACTGGAGCGAAACCGAGTGCTTTAACGCTCGGCGCTCGGCCCCACAGCCGTCCAGAGACTCGGGGGAGGCCTCCCGTGAAAGCTGGATTCCCACCGATAGTTTGTTTCAAATCTTAGCCCACTAGCTCAGAAGTAAGCGCTAAAAAGTCCTGCCAAAGTCACATAGGTTGTCATGTTACAATTTAGTCAATAAAGGCCTACTACTGGAGAGAAACCGAGTGCTTTGACGGTCGCCGTTCGGCCCCATGACCTCCGAGAGGCTTGGAAGAGGCCTCCCCTGAAAGCTGGATTCCCACCAATCGTTTGTTTCAAATCTTAGCCCAGTAGCTGAAAAGTGAGCACGAAAAGGTCCTGCCAAAATCACATAGGTCGTCATGTTACAATTTAGTCAATAAAGGCCTACTACTGCAGAGAAACCGAGTGCTTTGACGCTCGCCGTTCGGCCCCACGACCTCTGAGACGCTTGGAAGAGGCCTCCCCTGAAAGCTGGATTCCCACTGATCGTTTGTTTTAAATCTTAGCCCACTTACTCAAAAGTAGGCGCTAAAAAGTCCTGCCAAAGTCACATAGGTCGTCATGTTACAATTTAGTCAATAAAGGCCTAATACTGGAGAGAAACAGAGTGCTTTGACGCTCGCCGTTCGGCCCCACAGCTGTCCAGAGACTCGGGGGAGGCCTCCCCTGAAAGCTGGATTCCCACCGAACGTTTGTTTCAAATCTTGGCCCAGAAGCTGAAAAGAAAGCGCAAAAAAGTCCTGCCATAAACACATCGGTCGTCATGTCACAATTTAGTCAATAAAGGCCTACTATTGGAGAGAAACCGAGTGCTTTGACGCTTGCCGTTCGGCCCCACGACCTCTGAGAGGCTTGCAAGAGGCCTCCCCTGAAAGCTGGATTCCCACTGATCGTTTGTTTTAAATCTTAGCCCACGAGCTCAAACGTAAGCGCTTAAAGGTCCTGCCAAAGTCACATAGGTTGTCATGTTGCAATTTAGTCAATAAAGGCCTACTACTGGAGCGAAACCGAGTGCTTTGACGCTCGCCGTTCGGGCCCACGACCTCTGCAAAGCTTGGAAGAGGCCTCCCCTGAAAGCTGGATTCCCACCGATCGTTTGTTTCAAATCTTAGCCCAGTAGCTGAAAAATAGGCGCTAAAAGGTCCTGCCAAAATCACATAGGTCGTCATGTTACAATTTACTCAATAAAGGCCTACTACTGGAGAGAAACCGAGTGCTTTGACGCTCGCCGTTCGGCCCCACAGCTGTCCAGAGACTCGGGGGAGGCCTCCCGTGAAAGATGGATTCCCAGCGATCGTTTGTTTCAAATCTTAGCGCACTAGCTCAAAAGTAGGCGCTAAAAGGTCCTGCCAAAGTCACATAGGTTGTCATGTTGCAATTTAGTCAATAAAGGCCTACTACTGGAGCGAAACCGAGTGCTTTGACGCTCGCCGTTCGGGCCCACGACCTCTGCAAAGCTTGGAAGAGG
Source organism: Phycodurus eques (assembly GCF_024500275.1). NCBI lineage: Eukaryota > Metazoa > Chordata > Actinopteri > Syngnathiformes > Syngnathidae > Phycodurus > Phycodurus eques. The sequence goes on from NW_026904044.1 coordinate 193,000, forward strand.
CCTCCCCTGAAAGCTGGATTCCCACCGATCGTTTGTTTCAAATCTTAGCCCAGTAGCTGAAAAATAGGCACTAAAAGGTCCTGCCAAAATCACATAGGTCGTCATGTTACAATTTACTCAATAAAGGCCTACTACTGGAGAGAAACCGAGTGCTTTGACGCTCGCCGTTCGGCCCCACAGCTGTCCAGAGACTCGGGGGAGGCCTCCCGTGAAAGATGGATTCCCAGCGATCGTGTGTTTCAAATCTTAGTGCACTAGCTCAAAAGTAGCCGCTAAAAGGTCCTGCCAAAGTCACATAGGTTGTCATGTTACAATTTAGTCAATAAAGGCCTACTACTGGAGCGAAACCGAGTGCTTTGACGCTCGCCGTTCGGGCCCACGACCTCTGCAAAGCTTGGAAGAGGCCTCCCCTGAAAGCTGGATTCCCACCGCTCGTTTGTTTCAAATCCTAGCCCAGTAGCTGAAAAGTAGGCGCTAAAAAGTCCTGCCAAAATCACATAGGTCGTCATGTTACAATTTAGTCAATAAAGGCCGAAAGTTGAAAAACAAACAAACTTTTATGTCACTTCTGAATTCAAAAGTAGCTATAAATTTTTTGTGTATATGTAATAACATGAGGCAATCATACCTTTATGTAGGTTCAGAGTCACAATGTATCATGTAAATACATGCAAATGAATACACTGCTTGTGGGATTTATGTCTTTTAATTGCACATTGTGCAAAAAAACAATTGCAAAATATTAGTTCATACTTGATTGGAGTCAAAGAAATCATTTCTTAGTTCAGATGCAAGACAACTAATTGTGTTCTTGAACGCATCATATTTATACCCAAAAAAAAAAATGTGAGTGCAGCATTTCTGCAGACAACTCTGCCTTGAAACACTGACTCTCAAAGTGTGGTATGAGTACCACTTGTGGTATGCTGGCTCCCTCTAGTGGTACCCAAACAGATCACTGAATTCATTGTTCACATTGTGCATAAATGTTACATGGGCTTCAACTTTTCTTTTTCTTCATCCAGTACAGTACATAAGTACAGTTCGGTTGTATTTCCCTTTTAGGTACAATATTTTTGCCTTTAACCATTCAGAAATATTTGCTTTTAAACATTAATTTAGGTGAAACTTTTATTTAACTTGTACGTGCAATACATTTTAATGAAATTACTTAAGTCATTTTTTCCCTCTATTTTAAAGCACAGTGTTAATGTTCAAACTCTGCATGTTACTGTGGCTAATGGAAAAAAAAAATCAAATGTTTGGATGCCTCCGTGTTTTAATGTTGGTGATTATGGTGGAACTTGGAGAGTTAAGTGTTGGTTTGTTTTTTGATGTACAACTTTGTGAAAAAATTTGAGAATCACTGCCTTAAAAAGTTAAACCGCAACAAGATTTAAGTTGTAAACAACTGGAATATGTCTTTTCTCCTGCTCCAGGCTCAGCTTGAACACAAATGAGGTACTTGAACGCATCATACAATTGCAATGTTACTTTCAACTGTAACTTCATTATTAAAACTCGGGATTGCTGCACACAACTATGCTCTAGTAATGTATAAAGCGCAGCAGGATTCCTGCAGTAAACAACACAAAAGATGCCATTTTTTTTCAGTATAAAGTAATATACATGGAATTTCTGCCTTAAAATATGAAAATAGAGCATGTTTTCTTATGGGGAAACTTGATCAATGGGAAAAACTAGTCTTTTAATGCATCTAAATAATGCAGTGAGATTCCACAAATCTTCCCGAAGAAAAGTAATTTTTCACCTAATTCAGGTGCATCTTGAATCTAATTGGTTACATAAACATATCATTCCAAGATACAACTATAAAGTCAGGATTTATGCCTTAGAATCTGCAAATACAGCATGATTTCTGTCGGAAATAGTTCCATACGCAGCTTTTAAGAAGCTGAGAAACTTGATAAATGGGGAAAAACTAGTATTACGGTCCATGTAAATCAATTCCATATATTACAAATCTTACTTGAACGTATCATTCCACCAAACAACTATAAACTCATGATTTCTGGCTTAAAATGTTGAATCCATACAAATGACAAAACAAACGAACAAACAAACACAAAACAACAACTAATTGGGTACCTGAACGCCACACGAAACCCTCGGCGCCGTCAAACACTTCAAAATCGCACTTTCGACTCCTCCGTCTCCGGAGCTCCACCACCAAGCCGCACAATGCAGCTCGCCGCGATCTCAGCACGCAGCGGACACGCACATGGAGGCGGGCGGGCGCTTCTCTGCAGGGACCCCCGGCGTCAAGCGGCAGCCGCGCGGTCGAGGCTGAGCGGCACTCTGCAAGTTGCTCGCGCGAGGAAGAGGAGGAAGACGAGAGTGAGGAAGGAGGGGGCAGATGTGGAGGAGTGTGCAAGGAGGAGGAGGGAAGTTGTTTCCTGCAAGGACCCCCCCCCCCCAAAACCAGAGAAGATTTCCTCTTGACTTTTGCACTCCAACAAAGTTCACGTGCACCTTTTTTTTTTTTTGTAAGGGGGAGGGGCTAAAACGTCATAATTTACTCAACTGCAGATGGGAGAGGGAGGAAGAGTATTGCCTTGTGTGGAAAGTAAAAGTGGAGTTTGAAGCAAAATAAGACTGATGATGATAGACTCTGCACTATTAATTAATCTGAGAAACTCTTCCATAGGTGCTGCTGCTTTGGTTTGCGACATCTGCGATCTGAAAAATAGTGTTAAGGTGGTCGTGGGGTGTCTATTGGAGGGAAGCGTGAGCCAAGTCAACAATTTCATGAATCCAAGAGACTGTTTACACGGCAAGGTAGATGCTGCTGTTTCGGTTCGCAACCGAGTTCTCCTGGAGGCTGAATCACCGTCATGTGAGTCAATTTGAGGGAGGCATTAATTTGCCCAACTGGTGGACTTAATTCATCTGAGAGGCTCTTGACGTGGTAGACGGGAAGTGCTCCTGTTTTGGTTAACAACAGAGTTCAACTGAACTCAGAAGTAAACTCTTAAATGTCCATTTTTTTTAACAATAGCGTCTTTCAAAAAACGATCAGGTCAGCTTTAAGGAAACGTGACCTAACATCTGCTCCTCCGTCGAGGACATGAGATAATATTAACCTATTAAAACGACAAACTAAATCCAGTAAATTGTATTTTTGCTGTGAGATTAAAACACCAAGAAATTTGAGTATTTTAGTATGTTCTATTATCAATTATTTTTGATAGAAGGCCAACCAGACTGAAATATGAAAAGATAAGATACATCCCGTGTGTTCTTGTCTTACTTTAATGGTTTTATAAGATGATTAAAGTGCACTTTGCAGGTCATCACATGCACTCCCCACGAGTTCGAAATTAAGAACCCTAAAAGTCGCGCCAAATTCCCAGAGGTCCTCATGTTACAATTTAGTCAATAAAGGCCTACTACTGGAGCGAAACCGAATGCTTTGACGCTCGCCGCTCGGCCCCACAGCCGTCCAGAGACTCGGGGGAGGCCTCCCCTGAAAGCTGGATTCCCACCGATCGTTTGTTTCAAATCTTCGCCCAGTAGCTGAAAAGTAGGCGCTAAAAAGTCCTGCCAAAATCACATAGGTCGTCATGTTACAATTTAGTCAATAAAGGCCTCCTACTGGACCGAATCTGAGTGCTTTAACGCTCGCCGCTCGGCCCCACAGCCGTCCAGAGACTCGGGGGAGGCCTCCCCTGAAAGCTGGATTCCCACCGATCGTTTGTTTCAAATCTTAGCCCACTAGCTCAACAGTAGGCGCTAAAATGTCTTTACAAAGTCACATAGGTCGTCATGTTACAATTTAGTCAATAAAGGCCTACTACTGGAGCGAAACAGAGTGCTTTGACGCTCGCCGTTCGGCCCCACGACCTCTGAGAGGCTTGGAAGAGGCCTCCCCTGAAAGCTGGATTCCCAAGGATTGTCTGTGTGAATTCCTAGCCCGCTAGGCTGAAATTAAGCGACCTAAAGTCGTGCCGAAGTCAAATCGGTCGTCATGGTACTCGAGCGAAACTGAGTGCTTTAACGCTCGCCGCTCGGCCCCACAGCCGTCCAGAGACTCGGGAGAGGACTCCCCTGTAAGCTGGATTCCCACCGATAATGTGTTTCAAATCTTAGCCCACTAGCTCAAAAGTAAGCGCTAAAAAGTCCTGCCAAAATCACATAGGTCGTCATGTTACAATTTAGTCAATAAAGGCCTACTACTGGAACGAAACCGAGTGCTTTGACGCTCGCCGTTCGGCCCCACGACCTCTGAGAGGCTTGGAAGAGGCCTCCCCTGAAAGCTGGATTCCCACCGATCGTTTGTTTCAAATCTTAGCCCAGTAGCTGAAAAGTAGGCGCTAAAAAGTCCTGCCAAAATCACATAAGTCGTCATGTTACAATTTACTCAATAAAGGCCAACTACTGGAGAGAAACCGAGTACTTTGACGCTCGCCGTTCGGCCCCACAGCCGTCCAGAGACTCAGGGGAGGCCTCCCCTGAAAGCTGGATTCCCACCGATAGTTTGTTTCAAATCTTAGCTCACTAACTCAAAAGTAAGCGCTAAAACGTCCTGCCAAAATCACATATGTCGTCACGTTACAATTTAGTCAATAAAGGCCTACTACTGGAGCAAAACCGAGTGCTTTGACGCTCGCCATTAGGCCCCACGACCTCTGAGAGGCTTGGAAGTGAACTCCCCTGAAAGCTGGATTCCCAACGATCGTTTGTTTCAAATCTTAGCCCACTAGCTCAAAAGTAAGAGCTAAAAAGTCCTGCCAAAATCACATAGGTCTTCATGTTACAATTTTGTCAATAAAGACCTACTACTGGACCGAAACTGAGTGCTTTAACGCTCCCCGGTCGGCCCCACAGCGGTCCAGAGACTCGGGGGAGGCCTCCCCTGAAAGCTGGATTCCTACCGATCGTTTGTTTCAAATCTTAGCCCAGTAGCTGAAAAGTAGGCGCTAAAAAGTCCTGCCAAAATCACATAGGTCGTCATGTTACAATTTACTCAATAAAGGCCGAGTACTGGAGAGAAACCGAGTGCTTTGAAGCTCGCCGTTTGGCCCCACGACCTCTGAGAGGCTTGGAAGAGGCCTCCCCTGAAAGCTGGATTCCCACCGATCGTTTGATTTAAATCTTAGCCCAGTAGCTGAAAAGTAGGCGCTAAAAAGTCCTGCCAAAATCACATAGGTCGTCATGTTACAATTTAGTCAATAAAGGCCTACTACTGGAGAGAAACAGAGTGCCTTGACGCTCGTCGCTCGGCCCCACAGCCGTCCAGAGACTCGGCGGAGGCCTCCCCTGAAAGCTGGATTCCCACCGATCGTTTGATTTAAATCTTAGCCCAGTAGCTGAAAAGTAGGCGCTAAAAAGTCCTGCCAAAATCACATAGGTCGTCATGTTACAATTTAGTCAATAAAGGGTTACTACTGGAGCGAAACCGAGTGCTTTGACGCTCGCCGTGCGGCCCCACGAGCTCCGAGAGGCTTGGAAGAGGCCTCCCTTGAAAGCTGGATTCCCAAGGCTTGTCTGTGTGAATTCCTAGCCCGCTAGGCTGAAATTAAGCGACCTAAAGTCGTGCCGAAGTCAAATCGGTCGTCATGGTACTCGAGCGAAACTGAGTGCTTTAACGGTCGCCGCTCGGCCCCACAGCCGCCCAGAGACTCGAGGGAGGCCTCCCCTGAAAGCTGGATTCCCACCGATCGTTTGTTTCAAATCTTAGCCCAGTAGCTGAAAAGTAGGCGCAAAAAAGTCCTGCCAAAATCACATAGGTCGTCATGTTACAATTTACTCAATAAAGGCCTACTACTGGAGAGAAACCGAGTGCTTTGACGCTCGCCGTTCGGCCGCACAGCCGTCCAGAGACTCGGGAGAGGCCTCCCATGAAAGCTGGATTCCCACCGATCGTTTGTTTCAAATCTTAGCCCACTAGTTCAAAAGTAGGCGCTAAAAAGTCCTGCCAAAGTCACATAGGTCGTCATGTTACAATTTAGTCAATAAAGGCCGACTACTGGAGCGAAACAGAGTGCTTTACGCTCGCCGTTCGGCCCCACGACCTCCGAGAGGCTTGGAAGATGCCTCCCCTGAAAGCTGGATTCCCACCGATTGTTTGTTTCAGATCTTAGCCCAGTAGCTGAAAAGTAGGCGCAAAAAAGTCCTGCCAAAATCACATAGGTCGTCATGTTACAATTTAGTCAATAAAGGCCTATCACTGGACCGAAACTGAGTGCTTTAACCCTCGCCGCTCAGCCCCACAGCCGTCCAGAGACTCAGGGGAGGCCTCCCCTAAAAGCTGGATTCCCACCGATCGTTTGTTTCAAATCTTAGCCCAGCAGCTGAAAAGTAGGCGCTAAAAAGTCCTGCCAAAATCACATAGGTCGTCATGTTACAATTTACTCAATAAAGGCCTACTACTGGAGAGAAACCGAGTGCTTTGACGCTCGCCGTTCGGCCCCACGACCTCCGAGAGGCTTGGAAGATGCCTCCCCTGAAAGCTGGATTCCCACCGATTGTTTGTTTCAGATCTTAGCCCAGTAGCTGAAAAGTAGGCGCAAAAAAGTCCTGCCAAAATCACATCGGTCGTCATGTTACAATTTACTCAATAAAGGCCTACTACTGGAGTGAAACCGAGTGCTTCGACACTCGCCGTTCGGCCCCACGGGATCCGAGAGGCTTGGAAGAGGCCTCCCTTGAAAGCTGGATTCCCAAGGCTTGTCTGTGTGAAGTCCTAGCCCGCTCGGCTGAAATTAAGCGACCTAAAGTTGTGCCGAAGTCAAATCGGTCGTCATGGTACTCGAGCGAAACTGAGTGCTTTAACGGTCGCCGCTCGGCCCCACAGCTGCCCAGAGACTCGAGGGAGGCCTCCCTGAAAGCTGGATTCCCACCGATCGTTTGTTTCAAATCTTAGCCCAGTGGCTGAAAAGTAGGCGCAAAAAAGTCCTGCCAAAATCACATAGGTCGTCATGTTACAATTTAGTCAATAAAGGCCTATCACTGGACCGAAACTGAGTGCTTTAACGCTCGCCGCTCAGCCCCACAGCCGTCCAGAGACTCAGGGGAGGCGTCCCCTGAAAGCTGGATTCCCACCGATCGTTTGTTTCAAATCTTAGCCCACGAGCTCAAAAGTAGGCGCTAAAAAGCCATGCCAAAGTCACATAGGTCGTCATGTTACAATTTAGTCAATAAAGGCCTACTACTGGAGCGAAAACGAGTGCTTTGATGCTCGCCGTTCGCCCCCACAGCCCTCCAGAGACTCGGGGGAGGCCTCCCCTGAAAGCTGGATTCCCACCGATCGTTTGTTTCAAATCGTAGCCCACTAGCTCTAAAGTAAGCGCTAAAACGTCCTGCCAAAGTCACATAGGTCGTCATGTTACAATTTAGTCAATAAAAGCCTACTACTGGAGCGAAACCGAGTGCTTTGACGCTCGCCGTTCGGGCCCACGACCTCCGATATGCTTGGAAGAGGCCTCCCCTGAAAGCTGGATTCCCACCGATCGTTTGTTTCAAATCTTAGCCCAGTAGCTAAAAAGTGGGCGCAAAAAAGTCCTGCCAAAATCACATAGGTCGTCATGTTACAATTTAGTCAATAAAGGCCAACTACTGGAGAGAAACCGAGTGCTTTGACGCTCGCCGTTCGGCCCCACAGCTGTCCAGAGACTCGGGGGAGGCCTCCCCTGAAAGCTGGATTCCCACCGATCATTTGTTTCAAATCTTAGCCCACTAGGCCAAAAGGAAGCGCTAAAAAGTCATGTCAAAGTCACATAGGTCGTCATGTTACAATTTAGTCAATAAAGGCCTACTACTGGAGCGAAAACGAGTGCTTTGACGCTCGCCGTTCGGCCCCACGACCTCCGAGAGGCTTGGAAGAGGCCTCCCCTGAAAGCTGGATTCCCACCGATCGTTTGTTTCAAATCTTTGCCCAGTAGCTGAAAAGTAGGCACTAAAAAGTCCTGCCAAAATAACATAGGTCGTCATGTTACAATTTAGTCAATAAAGGCCAACTACTGGAGAGAAACCGAGTGCTTTGACGCTCGCCACTCTGCCCCACAGCCGTCCAGAGACTCGGGGGAGGCGTCCCCTGAAAGCTGGATTTCCACCGATCGTTTGATTCAAATCTTAGCCCACGAGCTCTAAATTAAGCGTGAAAAAGTCCTGCCAAAGTTACATCGGTCGTCATGTTACAAATTAGTCAATAAAGGCCAACTACTGGAGAGAAACCGAGTGCTTTGACGCTCGCCGTTCGGCCTCACGAGCTCCGAGAGGCTTGGAAGAGGCCTCCCTTGAAAGCTGGATTCCCAAGGCTTGTCTGTGTAAATTCCTAGCCCGCTAGGCAGAAAGTAGGCGACCTAAAGTCGTGCCGAAGTCAAATCGGTCGTCATGGTACTCGAGCGAAACTGAGTGCTTTGACGCTCGCCGTTCGGGCCCACGACCTCCTAGAGGCTTGGAAGAGGCCCCCCCTGAAAGCTGGATTCTCACCGATCGTTTCTTTCAAATCTTAGCCCACTAGCTCAAAAGTAAGCGCTAAAAAGTCTTGCCAAAGTCACATAGGTCGTCATGTTACAATTTAGTCAATAAAGGCCTACTACTGGAGCGAAACCGAGTGCTTTGACGCTCGCCGATAGGCCCCACGACCTCTGAGAGGCTTGGAAGTGGCCTCCCCTGAAAGCTGGATTCCCAAGGATTGTCTGTGTGAATTCCTAGCCCGCTAGGCTGAAATTAAGCGACCTAAAGTCGTGCCGAAGTCAAATCGGTCGTCATGGTACTCGAGCGAAACTGAGTGCTTTAACGCTCGCCGCTCGGCCCCACAGCTGTCCAGAGACTCGGGGGAGGACTCCCCCTAAAGCTGGATTCCCACCGATCATTTGTATCAAATCTTAACGCACTAGGTCAAAAGTAAGCGCTAAAAAGCCCTGCCAAAGTCACATTGGTTGTCATGTTACAATTTAGTCAATAAAGGCCTCCTACTGGAGCGAAACCGAGTGGTTTGACGCTCGCCGTTCGGCCCCACGACCTCCGAGAGGCTTGGAAGAGGCTTCCCCTGAAAGCTGGATTCCCACCGATCGTTTGTTTCAAATCTTAGCCCAGTAGCTGAAAAGTAGGCGCTAAAAAGTCCTGCCAAAATCACACAGGTCGTCATGTTACAATTTAGCCAATAAAGGCCTCCGACTGGACCGAAACTGAGTGCTTTAACGCTCGCCGCTCGGCCCCACAGCCGTCCAGAGACTCGGGGGAGGCGTCCCCTGAAAGCTGGATTCCCACCGATCGTTTGTTTCAAATCTTAGCCCACAAGCTCAAAAGTAGGCGCTAAAAAGTCATGTCAAAGTCACATAGGTCGTCATGTTACAATTTAGTCAATAAAGGCCTACTACTGGAGCGAAAACGAGTGCTTTGACGCTCGCCGTTCGGCCCCACGACCTCCGAGAGGCTTGGAAGAGGCCTCCCCTGAAAGCTGGATTCCCACCGATCGTTTGTTTCAAATCTTTGCCCAGTAGCTGAAAAGTAGGCACTAAAAGTCCTGCCAAAATCACATAGGTCGTCATGTTACAATTTAGTCAATAAAGGCCAACTACTGGAGAGAAACCGAGTGCTTTGACGCTCGCCACTCTGCCCCACAGCCGTCCAGAGACTCGGGGGAGGCGTCCCCTGAAAGCTGGATTTCCACCGATCGTTTGTTTCAAATCTTAGCCCACGAGCTCTAAATTAAGCGTGAAAAAGTCCTGCCAAAGTTACATCGGTCGTCATGTTACAAATTAGTCAATAAAGGCCAACTACTGGAGAGAAACCGAGTGCTTTGACGCTCGCCGTTCGGCCTCACGAGCTCCGAGAGGCTTGGAAGAGGCCTCCCTTGAAAGCTGGATTCCCAAGGCTTGTCTGTGTAAATTCCTAGCCCGCTAGGCAGAAAGTAGGCGACCTAAAGTCGTGCCGAAGTCAAATCGGTCGTCATGGTACTCGAGCGAAACTGAGTGCTTTGACGCTCGCCGTTCGGGCCCACGACCTCCTAGAGGCTTGGAAGAGGCCCCCCCTGAAAGCTGGATTCTCACCGATCGTTTCTTTCAAATCTTAGCCCACTAGCTCAAAAGTAAGCGCTAAAAAGTCTTGCCAAAGTCACATAGGTCGTCATGTTACCATTTAGTCAATAAAGGCCTACTACTGGAGCGAAACCGAGTGCTTTGACGCTCGCCGATAGGCCCCACGACCTCTGAGAGGCTTGGAAGTGGCCTCCCCTGAAAGCTGGATTCCCAAGGATTGTCTGTGTGAATTCCTAGCCCGCTAGGCTGAAATTAAGCGACCTAAAGTCGTGCCGAAGTCAAATCGGTCGTCATGGTACTCGAGCGAAACTGAGTGCTTTAACGCTCGCCGCTCGGCCCCACAGCTGTCCAGAGACTCGGGGGAGGACTCCCCCTAAAGCTGGATTCCCACCGATCATTTGTATCAAATCTTAACGCACTAGGTCAAAAGTAAGCGCTAAAAAGTCCTGCCAAAATCACGTAGGTCGTCATGTTACAATTTAGTCAATAAAGGCCTACTACGGGAGCGAAACCGAGTGCTTTGACGCTCGCCGTTAGGCCCCACGACCTCTGAGAGGCTTGGAAGTGGCCTCCCCTGAAAGCTGGATTCCCACCGATCGTTTGTTTCAAATCTTAGCGCACTCGCTCAAACGTAAGCGCTAAAAAGTCCTGCCAAAGTCACATAGGTTGTCATGTTACAATTTAGTCAATAAAGGCCTACTACTGGAGCGAAACCGAGTGCTTTGACGCTCGCCGTTCGGCCCCACGACCTCCGAGAGGCTTGGAAGAGGCCTCCCCTGAAAGCTGGATTCCCAAGGATTGTCTGTGTGAATTCCGAGCCCGCTACGCTGAAATTAAGCGACCTAAAGTCGTGCCGAAGTCAAATCGGTCATCATGGTACTCGAGCGAAACTGAGTGCTTTAACGCTCGCCGTTCGGGCCCACAGCCGTCCAGAGACTCGGGGGAGGACTCCCCTGAAAGCTGGATTCCCACCGATAATTTGTTTCAAATCTTAGCCCACTACATCAAAAGTAAGCGCTAAAAAGTCCTGCCAAAATCACATAGGTCGTCATGTTACAATTTAGTCAATAAAGGCCTACTACGGGAGCGAAACCGAGTGCTTTGACGCTCGCCGTTAGGCCCCACGACCTCTGAGAGGCTTGGAAGTGGCCTCCCCTGAAAGCTGGATTCCCACCGATCGTTTGTTTCAAATCTTAGCGCACTCGCTCAAACGTAAGCGCTAAATAGTCCTGCCAAAGTCACATAGGTTGTCATGTTACAATTTAGTCAATAAAGGCCTACTACTGGAGCGAAACCGAGTGCTTTGACGCTCGCCGTTCGGCCCCACGACCTCCGAGAGGCTTGGAAGAGGCCTCCCCTGAAAGCTGGATTCCCAAGGATTGTCTGTGTGAATTCCGAGCCCGCTAGGCTGAAATTAAGCGACCTAAAGTCGTGCCGAAGTCAAATCGGTCGTCATGGTACTCGAGCGAAACTGAGTGCTTTAACGCTCGCCGTTCGGCCCCACAGCCGTCCAGAGACTCGGGGGAGGACTCCCCTGAAAGCTGGATTCCCACCGATAATTTGTTTCAAATCTTAGCCCACTACATCAAAAGTAAGCGCTAAAAAGTCCTGCCAAAATCACATAGGTCGTCATGTTACAATTTAGTCAATAAAGGCCTACTACTGGAGCGAAACAGAGTGCTTTGACGCTCGCCGTTCGGCCCCACGACCTCCGACAGGCTTGGAAGATGCCTCCCCTGAAAGCTGGATTCCCACCGATCGTTTGTTTCAAATCTTAGCCCAGTAGCTGAAAAGTAGGCGCAAAAAAGTCCTGCCAAAATCACATGGGTCGTCATGTTACAATTTACTCAATAAAGGCCTACTACTGGAGAGAAACCAAGTGCTTCGACGCTCGCCGTTCGGCCCCACAAGCTCCGAGAGGCTTGGAAGAGGCCTCCCTTGAAAGCTGGATTCCCAAGGCTTGTCTGTGTGAATTCCTAGCCCGCTAGGCTGAAATTAAGCGACCTGAAGTCGTGCCGAACTCAAATCGGTCGTCATGGTACTCGAGCGAAACTGAGTGCTTTAACGGTCGCCGCTCGGCCCCACAGCCGCCCAGAGACTCGAGGGAGGCCTCCCCTGAAAGCTGGATTCCCACCGATCGTTTGTTTCAAATCTTAGCCCAGTAGCTGAAAAGTAGGCTCTAAAAAGTCCTGCCAAAATCACATAGGTCGTCATGTTACAATTTAGCCAATAAAGGCCTCCGACTGGACCAAAACTGAGTGCTTTAACGCTCGCCGCTCGGCCCCACAGCAATCCAGAGACTCGGGGGAGGGCTCCCCTGAAAGCTGGACTCCCACCGATCGTTTGTTTCAAATCTTAGCCAACTAGCTCAAAAGTAAGCGCTAAAAAGTCCTGCCAAAATCACATAGGTTGTCATGTTACAATTTAGTCAATAAAGGCCTACTACTGGAGAGAAACCGAGTGCTTTGACGCTCGCCGTTCGGCCCCACGACCTCTGAGAGGCTTGGAAGAGGCCTCCCCTGAAAGCTGGATTCCCACCGATCGTTTGTTTCAAATCTTCGCCCAGTAACTGAAAAGTAGGCGCTAAAAAGTCCTGCCAAAATCACATAGGTCGTCATGTTACAATTTAGTCAATAAAGGCCGAAAGTTGAAAAACAAACAAACTTTTATGTCACTTCTGAATTCAAAAGTAGCTATCTATCAATTTTTTGTGTATTTGTAATAACATGAGGCAGTCATACATTTATGTAGGTTCAGAGTCACAATGTATCATGTAAATACATGCAAATGAATACACTGCATGTGGGAGTTATGTCTTTTAATTGGACATTGTGCAAAAAAAAAATTGCAAAATATTAGTTAATACTTGATTGGAGTCAAAGAAATCATTTCTTAGTTCAGATGCAAGACAACTAATTGTGTTATTGAACGCATCATATTTATACCCTTAAAAAAAATGTGAGTGCAGCATTTCTGCACACAACTCTGCCTTGAAACACTGACTCTCAAAGTGTGGTATGAGTACCACTTGTGGTATGCTGGCTCCCTCTAGTGGTACCCAAACAGATCACTGAATTCATTGTTCACATTGTGCATAAATGTTACATGGGCTTCAACTTTTCTTTTTCTTCATCCAGTACAGTACATAAGTACAGTTCGGTTGTATTTCCCTTTTAGGTACAATATTTTTGCCTTTAACCATTCAGAAATATTTGCTTTTAAACATTAATTTAGGTGAAACTTTCTTTTTCACTTAATTCAGGTGCATCTTGAATCTAATTGGTTACTTAAACATATCATTCCAAGATACAACTATAAAGTCAGGATTTATGATCGATCGTTTGTTTCAAATCTTAGCCCAGTAGCTGAAAAGTAGGCGCTAAAAAGTCCTGCCAAAGTCACATAGGTCGTCATGTTACAATTTAGTCAATAAAGGCTTACTACTGGAGCGAAACAGAGTGCTTTGACGCTCGCCGTTCGGCCCCACGACCTCCGAGAGACTTGGAAGAGGCCTCCCCTGAAAGCTGGATTCCCACCGATCGTTTCTTTTAAATATTAGCCCACGAGCTCAAACGTAAGCGCTATAAAGTCCTGCCAAAATCACAAAGGTCGTCATGTTACAATCTAGTCAATAAAGGCCTACTACTGGAGCGAAACCGAGTGCTTCGACGGTCGCCGTTCGGCTCCACGGGCTCCGAGAGGCTTGGAAGAGGCCTCCCCTGAAAGCTGGATTCCCACCGATCGTTTGTTTCAAATCTTAGCCCAGTAGCTGAAAAGTAGGCTCTAAAAAGTCCTGCCAAAATCACATAGGTCGTCATGTTACAATTTAGCCAATAAAGGCCTCCGACTGGACCAAAACTGAGTGCTTTAACGCTCGCCGCTCGGCCCCACAGCCGTCCAGAGACTCGGGGGAGGCCTCCCCTGAAAGCTGGATTCCCACCGATCGTTTGTTTCAAATCTTAGCCCACTAGCTCAAAAGTAGGCGCTAAAAAGTCCTGCCAAAATCAGACCGGTCGTCATGTTACAATTTAGTCAATAAAGGCCAACTACTGGAGCGAAACCGAGTGCTTTGACGCTCGCCGTTCGGCCTCACGACCTCTGAGAGGCTTGGAAGAGTTCTCCCCTGAAAGCTGGATTCCCAAGGATTGTCTGTGTGAATTCCTAGCCCACTAGGCTGAAATTAAGCGACCTAAAGTCGTGCCGAAGTCAAATCGGTCGTCATGGTACTCGAGCGAAACTGAGTGCTTTAACGCTCGCCGTTCGGCCCCACATCCATCCAGATACTCGGGGGAGGACTCCCCTGAAAGCTGGATTCCCACCGATAATTTGTTTCAAATCTTAGCCCACTAGCTCAAAAGTAAGCGCTAAAAAGTCCTGCCAAAATCACATAGGTCGTCATGTTACAATTTATTCAATAAAGGCCTACTACTGGACCGAAACTGAGTGCTTTAACGCTCGCCGCTCGGCCCCAAAGCCGTCCAGAGACTCGGGGGAGGACTCCCCTGAAAGCTGAATTCCCACCGATCGTTTGTTTCAAATCTTATCGCACTAGGTCAAAAGTAAGCGCTAAAAAGTCCTGCCAAAGTCACATAGGTTGTCATGTTACAATTTAGTCAATAAAGGCCTAAGACTGGAGCGAAACCGAGTGCTTTGACGCTCGCCGTTAGACCCCACAACCTCTGAGAGGCTTGGAAGTGGCCTCCCCTGAAAGCTGGATTCCCAAGGCTTGTCTGTGTAAATTCCTAGCCCGCTAGGCAGAAATTAGGCGACCTAAAGTCGTGCCGAAGTCAAATCGGTCGTCATGGTACTCGACCGAAACCGAGTGCTTTGACGCTCGCCGTTCGGGGCCACGACCTCCGAGAGGCTTGGAAGCGGCCTCCCCTAAAAGCTGGATTCCCACCGATCGTTTTTCTCAAATCTTAGCCCACTAGCTCAAAGGTAGGCGCTAAAAAGTCTTGCCAAAGTCACATAGGTAGTCATGTTACAATTTAGTCAATAAAGGCCTCCTACTGGACCGAAACTGAGTGCTTTAACGCTCGCTGTTCGGCCCCACGACCTCCGAGAAGCTTGTAAGAGGCCTCCCCTGAAAGCTGGATTCCCAAGGATTGTCTGTGTGAATTCCTAGCCCGCTAGGCTGAAATTAAGCGACCTAAAGTCGTGCCGAAGTCAAATCGGTCGTCATGGTACTCGAGCGAAACTGAGTGCTTTAACGCTCGCCGCTCGGCCCCACAGCCGTCCAGAGACTCGGGGGAGGACTACCCGGAAAGCTGGATTCCCACCGATCGTTTGTTTCAAATCTTAGCGCACTAGGTCAAAAGTAAGCGCTAAAACGTCCTGCCAAAGTCACATAGGTTGTCATGTTACAATTTAGTCAATATAGGCCTCCTACTGGAGCGAAACCGAGTGCTTTGACACTCGCCGTTCGGCCCCACGACCTCCGAGATGCTTGGAAGAGGCCTCCCCTGAAAGCTGGATTCCCACCGATCGTTTGTTTAAAATCGTAGCCCAGTAGCTGAAAAGTAGGCGCTAAGAAGTCCTGCCAAAATCACATAGGTCGTCATGTTACAATTTAGCCAATAAAGGCCTCCTACTGGACCGAAACTGAGTGCTTTAACGCTCGCCGCTCGGCCCCACAGCCGTCCAGAGTCTCGGGGGAGGCCTCCCCTGAAAGCTGGATTCCCACCGATCGTTTGTTTCAAATCTTAGCCCACTAGCTCAAACGTAGGCGCTAAAAAGTCTTGCCAAAGTCACATAGGTCGTCATGTTACAATTTAGTCAATAAAGGCCGACTACTGGAGAGAAACTGAGTGCTTTAACGCTCGCCGTTCGGCCCCACAACCTCCGAGAGGCTTGGAAGAGGCCTCCCCTGAAAGCTGGATTCCCACCGATCGTTTGTTTCAAATCTTCGCCCAGTAACTGAAAAGTAGGCGCTAAAAAGTCCTGCCAAAATCACATCGGTCGTCATGTTACAATTTAGTCAATAAAGGCCTACTACTGGAGCGAAACCGAGTGCTTTGACGCTCGCCGTTCGGCCTCACGACCTCTGAGAGGCTTGGAAGAGTTCTCCCCTGAAAGCTGGATTCCCAAGGATTATCTGTGTGAATTCCTAGCCCGCTAGGCTGAAATTAAGCGACCTAAAGTCGTGCCGAAGTCAAATCGGTCGTCATGGTACTCGAGCGAAACTGAGTGCTTTAACGCTCGCCGTTCGGCCCCACATCCGTCCAGATACTCGGGGGAGGACTCCCCTGAAAGCTGGATTCCCACCGATAATGTGTTTCAAATCTTAGCCCACTAGCTCAAAAGTAAGCGCTAAAAAGTCCTGCCAAAATCACATAGGTCGTCATGTTACAATTTATTCAATAAAGGCCTGCTACTGGACCGAAACTGAGTGCTTTAACGCTCGCCGCTCGGCCCCACAGCCGTCCAGAGACTCGTGGGAGGACTACCCGGAAAGCTGGATTCCCACCGATCGTTTGTTTCAAATCTTAGCGCACTAGGTCAAAAGTAAGCGCTAAAACGTCCTGCCAAAGTCACATAGGTTGTCATGTTACAATTTAGTCAATATAGGCCTCCTACTGGAGCGAAACCGAGTGATTTGATGCTCGCCGTTCGGCCCCACGACCTCCGAGAGGCTTGGAAGAGGCCTCCCCTGAAAGCTGGATTCCCACCGATCGTTTGTTTAAAATCTTAGCCCAGTAGCTGAAAAGTAGGCGCTAAGAAGTCCTGCCAAAATGACATAGGTCGTCATGTTACAATTTAGCCAATAAAGGCCTCCTACTGGACAAGAAACTGAGTGCTTTAACGCTCGCCGCTCGGCCCCACAGCCGTCCAGAGTCTCGGGGGAGGCCTCCCCTGAAAGCTGGATTCCCACCGATCGTTTGTTTCAAATCTTAGCCCACTAGCTCAAACGTAGGCGCTAAAAAGTCTTGCCAAAGTCACATAGGTCGTCATGTTATAATTTAGTCAATAAAGGCCGACTACTGGAGAGAAACTGAGTGCTTTAACGCTCGCCGTTCGGCCCCACAACCTCCGAGAGGCTTGGAAGAGGCCTCCCCTGAAAGCTGGATTCCCACCGATCGTTTGTTTCAAATCTTCACCCAGTAACTGAAAAGTAGGCGCTAAAAAGTCCTGCCAAAATCACATCGGTCGTCATGTTACAATTTAGTCAATAAAGGCCGACTACTGGAGCGAAACCGAGTGCTTTGACGCTCGCCGTTCGGCCTCACGACCTCTGAGAGGCTTAGAAGAGTTCTCCCCTGAAAGCTGGATTCCCAAGGATTGTCTGTGTGAATTCCTAGCCCGCTAGGCTGAAATTAAGCGACCTAAAGTCGTGCCGAAGTCAAATCGGTCGTCATGGTACTCGAGCGAAACTGAGTGCTTTAACGCTCGCCGTTCGGCCCCACATCCGTCCAGATACTCGGGGGAGGACTCCCCTGAAAGCTGGATTCCCACCGATCGTTTCTTTCAAATCTTAGCGCACTAGGTCAAAAGTAAGCGCTAAAAAGTCCTGCCAAAGTCACATAGGTTGTCATGTTACAATTTAGTCAATAAAGGCCTAAGACTAGAGCGAAACCGAGTGCTTTGACGCTCGCCGTTAGGCCCCACAACCTCTGAGAGGCTTGGAAGTGGCCTCCCCTGAAAGCTGGATTCCCAAGGCTTGTCTGTGTAAATTCCTAGCCCGCTAGGCAGAAATTAGGCGACCTAAAGTCGTGCCGAAGTCAAATCGGTCGTCATGGTACTCGAGCGAAACCGAGTGCTTTGACGCTCGCCGTTCGGGCCCACGACCTCCGAGAGGCTTGGAAGCGGCCTCCCCTAAAAGCTGGATTCCCACCGATCGTTTTTTCTCAAATCTTTGCCCACTAGCTCAAAGGTAGGCGCTAAAAAGTCTTGCCAAAATCATATAGGTAGTCATGTTACAATTTAGTCAATAAAGGCCTCCTACTGGACCGAAACTGAGTGCTTTAACGCTCGCTGTTCGGCCCCACGACCTCCGAGAGGCTTGGAAGAGGCCTCCCCTGAAAGCTGGATTCCCAAGGATTGTCTGTGTGAATTCCTAGCCCGCTAGGCTGAAATTAAGCGACCTAAAGTCGTGCCGAAGTCAAATCGGTCGTCATGGTACTCGAGCGAAACTGAGTGCTTTAACGCTCGCCGCTCGGCCCCACAGCCGTCCAGAGACTCGGGGGAGGACTACCCGGAAAGCTGGATTCCCACCGATCGTTTGTTTCAAATCTTAGCGCACTAGGTCAAAAGTAAGTGCTAAAACGTCCTGCCAAAGTCACATAGATTGTCATGTTACAATTTAGTCAAAATAGGCCTCCTACTGGAGCGAAACCGAGTGCTTTGATGCTCGCCGTTCGGCCCCACGACCTCCGAGAGGCTTGGAAGAGGCCTCCCCTGAAAGCTGGATTCCCACCGATCGTTTGTTTAAAATCTTAGCCTAGTAGCTGAAAAGTAGGCGCTAAGAAGTCCTGCCAAAATCACATAGGTCGTCATGTTACAATTTAGTCAATAAAGGCCGACTACTGGAGCGAAACAGAGTGCTTTGACGCTCGCCGTTCGGCCTCACGACCTCTGAGAGGCTTGGAAGAGTTCTCCCCTGAAAGCTGGATTCCCAAGGATTGTCTGTGTGAATTCCTAGCCTGCTAGGCTGAAATTAAGCGACCTAAAGTCGTGCCGAAGTCAAATCGGTCGTCATGGTACTCGAGCGAAACTGAGTGCTTTAACGCTCGCCGTTCGGCCCCACATCCGTCCAGATACTCGGGGGAGGACTCCCCTGAAAGCTGGATTCCCACCGATCGTTTGTTTCAAATCTTAGCGCACTAGGTCAAAAGTAAGCGCTAAAACGTCCTGCCAAAGTCACATAGGTTGTCATGTTACAATTTAGTCAATATAGGCCTCCTACTGGAGCGAAACCGAGTGCTTTGACACTCGCCGTTCGGCCCCACGACCTCCGAGATGCTTGGAAGAGGCCTCCCCTGAAAGCTGGATTCCCACCGATCGTTTGTTTAAAATCGTAGCCCAGTAGCTGAAAAGTAGGCGCTAAGAAGTCCTGCCAAAATCACATAGGTCGTCATGTTACAATTTAGCCAATAAAGGCCTCCTACTGGACCGAAACTGAGTGCTTTAACGCTCGCCGCTCGGCCCCACAGCCGTCCAGAGTCTCGGGGGAGGCCTCCCCTGAAAGCTGGATTCCCACCGATCGTTTGTTTCAAATCTTAGCCCACTAGCTCAAACGTAGGCGCTAAAAAGTCTTGCCAAAGTCACATAGGTCGTCATGTTACAATTTAGTCAATAAAGGCCGACTACTGGAGAGAAACTGAGTGCTTTAACGCTCGCCGTTCGGCCCCACAACCTCCGAGAGGCTTGGAAGAGGCCTCCCCTGAAAGCTGGATTCCCACCGATCGTTTGTTTCAAATCTTCGCCCAGTAACTGAAAAGTAGGCGCTAAAAAGTCCTGCCAAAATCACATCGGTCGTCATGTTACAATTTAGTCAATAAAGGCCTACTACTGGAGCGAAACCGAGTGCTTTGACGCTCGCCGTTCGGCCTCACGACCTCTGAGAGGCTTGGAAGAGTTCTCCCCTGAAAGCTGGATTCCCAAGGATTATCTGTGTGAATTCCTAGCCCGCTAGGCTGAAATTAAGCGACCTAAAGTCGTGCCGAAGTCAAATCGGTCGTCATGGTACTCGAGCGAAACTGAGTGCTTTAACGCTCGCCGTTCGGCCCCACATCCGTCCAGATACTCGGGGGAGGACTCCCCTGAAAGCTGGATTCCCACCGATAATGTGTTTCAAATCTTAGCCCACTAGCTCAAAAGTAAGCGCTAAAAAGTCCTGCCAAAATCACATAGGTCGTCATGTTACAATTTATTCAATAAAGGCCTGCTACTGGACCGAAACTGAGTGCTTTAACGCTCGCCGCTCGGCCCCACAGCCGTCCAGAGACTCGTGGGAGGACTACCCGGAAAGCTGGATTCCCACCGATCGTTTGTTTCAAATCTTAGCGCACTAGGTCAAAAGTAAGCGCTAAAACGTCCTGCCAAAGTCACATAGGTTGTCATGTTACAATTTAGTCAATATAGGCCTCCTACTGGAGCGAAACCGAGTGATTTGATGCTCGCCGTTCGGCCCCACGACCTCCGAGAGGCTTGGAAGAGGCCTCCCCTGAAAGCTGGATTCCCACCGATCGTTTGTTTAAAATCTTAGCCCAGTAGCTGAAAAGTAGGCGCTAAGAAGTCCTGCCAAAATGACATAGGTCGTCATGTTACAATTTAGCCAATAAAGGCCTCCTACTGGACAAGAAACTGAGTGCTTTAACGCTCGCCGCTCGGCCCCACAGCCGTCCAGAGTCTCGGGGGAGGCCTCCCCTGAAAGCTGGATTCCCACCGATCGTTTGTTTCAAATCTTAGCCCACTAGCTCAAACGTAGGCGCTAAAAAGTCTTGCCAAAGTCACATAGGTCGTCATGTTATAATTTAGTCAATAAAGGCCGACTACTGGAGAGAAACTGAGTGCTTTAACGCTCGCCGTTCGGCCCCACAACCTCCGAGAGGCTTGGAAGAGGCCTCCCCTGAAAGCTGGATTCCCACCGATCGTTTGTTTCAAATCTTCACCCAGTAACTGAAAAGTAGGCGCTAAAAAGTCCTGCCAAAATCACATCGGTCGTCATGTTACAATTTAGTCAATAAAGGCCGACTACTGGAGCGAAACCGAGTGCTTTGACGCTCGCCGTTCGGCCTCACGACCTCTGAGAGGCTTAGAAGAGTTCTCCCCTGAAAGCTGGATTCCCAAGGATTGTCTGTGTGAATTCCTAGCCCGCTAGGCTGAAATTAAGCGACCTAAAGTCGTGCCGAAGTCAAATCGGTCGTCATGGTACTCGAGCGAAACTGAGTGCTTTAACGCTCGCCGTTCGGCCCCACATCCGTCCAGATACTCGGGGGAGGACTCCCCTGAAAGCTGGATTCCCACCGATAATGTGTTTCAAATCTTAGCCCACTAGCTCAAAAGTAAGCGCTAAAAAGTCCTGCCAAAATCACATAGGTCGTCATGTTACAATTTATTCAATAAAGGCCTGCTACTGGACCGAAACTGAGTGCTTTAACGCTCGCCGCTCGGCCCCACAGCCGTCCAGAGACTCGTGGGAGGACTACCCGGAAAGCTGGATTCCCACCGATCGTTTGTTTCAAATCTTAGCGCACTAGGTCAAAAGTAAGCGCTAAAACGTCCTGCCAAAGTCACATAGGTTGTCATGTTACAATTTAGTCAATATAGGCCTCCTACTGGAGCGAAACCGAGTGATTTGATGCTCGCCGTTCGGCCCCACGACCTCCGAGAGGCTTGGAAGAGGCCTCCCCTGAAAGCTGGATTCCCACCGATCGTTTGTTTAAAATCTTAGCCCAGTAGCTGAAAAGTAGGCGCTAAAAAGTCCTGCCAAAATCACATCGGTCGTCATGTTACAATTTAGTCAATAAAGGCCTACTACTGGAGCGAAACCGAGTGCTTTGACGCTCGCCGTTCGGCCTCACGACCTCTGAGAGGCTTGGAAGAGTTCTCCCCTGAAAGCTGGATTCCCAAGGATTATCTGTGTGAATTCCTAGCCCGCTAGGCTGAAATTAAGCGACCTAAAGTCGTGCCGAAGTCAAATCGGTCGTCATGGTACTCGAGCGAAACTGAGTGCTTTAACGCTCGCCGTTCGGCCCCACATCCGTCCAGATACTCGGGGGAGGACTCCCCTGAAAGCTGGATTCCCACCGATAATGTGTTTCAAATCTTAGCCCACTAGCTCAAAAGTAAGCGCTAAAAAGTCCTGCCAAAATCACATAGGTCGTCATGTTACAATTTATTCAATAAAGGCCTGCTACTGGACCGAAACTGAGTGCTTTAACGCTCGCCGCTCGGCCCCACAGCCGTCCAGAGACTCGTGGGAGGACTACCCGGAAAGCTGGATTCCCACCGATCGTTTGTTTCAAATCTTAGCGCACTAGGTCAAAAGTAAGCGCTAAAACGTCCTGCCAAAGTCACATAGGTTGTCATGTTACAATTTAGTCAATATAGGCCTCCTACTGGAGCGAAACCGAGTGATTTGATGCTCGCCGTTCGGCCCCACGACCTCCGAGAGGCTTGGAAGAGGCCTCCCCTGAAAGCTGGATTCCCACCGATCGTTTGTTTAAAATCTTAGCCCAGTAGCTGAAAAGTAGGCGCTAAGAAGTCCTGCCAAAATGACATAGGTCGTCATGTTACAATTTAGCCAATAAAGGCCTCCTACTGGACAAGAAACTGAGTGCTTTAACGCTCGCCGCTCGGCCCCACAGCCGTCCAGAGTCTCGGGGGAGGCCTCCCCTGAAAGCTGGATTCCCACCGATCGTTTGTTTCAAATCTTAGCCCACTAGCTCAAACGTAGGCGCTAAAAAGTCTTGCCAAAGTCACATAGGTCGTCATGTTATAATTTAGTCAATAAAGGCCGACTACTGGAGAGAAACTGAGTGCTTTAACGCTCGCCGTTCGGCCCCACAACCTCCGAGAGGCTTGGAAGAGGCCTCCCCTGAAAGCTGGATTCCCACCGATCGTTTGTTTCAAATCTTCACCCAGTAACTGAAAAGTAGGCGCTAAAAAGTCCTGCCAAAATCACATCGGTCGTCATGTTACAATTTAGTCAATAAAGGCCGACTACTGGAGCGAAACCGAGTGCTTTGACGCTCGCCGTTCGGCCTCACGACCTCTGAGAGGCTTAGAAGAGTTCTCCCCTGAAAGCTGGATTCCCAAGGATTGTCTGTGTGAATTCCTAGCCCGCTAGGCTGAAATTAAGCGACCTAAAGTCGTGCCGAAGTCAAATCGGTCGTCATGGTACTCGAGCGAAACTGAGTGCTTTAACGCTCGCCGTTCGGCCCCACATCCGTCCAGATACTCGGGGGAGGACTCCCCTGAAAGCTGGATTCCCACCGATAATGTGTTTCAAATCTTAGCCCACTAGCTCAAAAGTAAGCGCTAAAAAGTCCTGCCAAAATCACATAGGTCGTCATGTTACAATTTATTCAATAAAGGCCTGCTACTGGACCGAAACTGAGTGCTTTAACGCTCGCCGCTCGGCCCCACAGCCGTCCAGAGACTCGTGGGAGGACTACCCGGAAAGCTGGATTCCCACCGATCGTTTGTTTCAAATCTTAGCGCACTAGGTCAAAAGTAAGCGCTAAAACGTCCTGCCAAAGTCACATAGGTTGTCATGTTACAATTTAGTCAATATAGGCCTCCTACTGGAGCGAAACCGAGTGATTTGATGCTCGCCGTTCGGCCCCACGACCTCCGAGAGGCTTGGAAGAGGCCTCCCCTGAAAGCTGGATTCCCACCGATCGTTTGTTTAAAATCTTAGCCCAGTAGCTGAAAAGTAGGCGCTAAGAAGTCCTGCCAAAATGACATAGGTCGTCATGTTACAATTTAGCCAATAAAGGCCTCCTACTGGACAAGAAACTGAGTGCTTTAACGCTCGCCGCTCGGCCCCACAGCCGTCCAGAGTCTCGGGGGAGGCCTCCCCTGAAAGCTGGATTCCCACCGATCGTTTGTTTCAAATCTTAGCCCACTAGCTCAAACGTAGGCGCTAAAAAGTCTTGCCAAAGTCACATAGGTCGTCATGTTATAATTTAGTCAATAAAGGCCGACTACTGGAGAGAAACTGAGTGCTTTAACGCTCGCCGTTCGGCCCCACAACCTCCGAGAGGCTTGGAAGAGGCCTCCCCTGAAAGCTGGATTCCCACCGATCGTTTGTTTCAAATCTTCACCCAGTAACTGAAAAGTAGGCGCTAAAAAGTCCTGCCAAAATCACATCGGTCGTCATGTTACAATTTAGTCAATAAAGGCCGACTACTGGAGCGAAACCGAGTGCTTTGACGCTCGCCGTTCGGCCTCACGACCTCTGAGAGGCTTAGAAGAGTTCTCCCCTGAAAGCTGGATTCCCAAGGATTGTCTGTGTGAATTCCTAGCCCGCTAGGCTGAAATTAAGCGACCTAAAGTCGTGCCGAAGTCAAATCGGTCGTCATGGTACTCGAGCGAAACTGAGTGCTTTAACGCTCGCCGTTCGGCCCCACATCCGTCCAGATACTCGGGGGAGGACTCCCCTGAAAGCTGGATTCCCACCGATCGTTTCTTTCAAATCTTAGCGCACTAGGTCAAAAGTAAGCGCTAAAAAGTCCTGCCAAAGTCACATAGGTTGTCATGTTACAATTTAGTCAATAAAGGCCTAAGACTAGAGCGAAACCGAGTGCTTTGACGCTCGCCGTTAGGCCCCACAACCTCTGAGAGGCTTGGAAGTGGCCTCCCCTGAAAGCTGGATTCCCAAGGCTTGTCTGTGTAAATTCCTAGCCCGCTAGGCAGAAATTAGGCGACCTAAAGTCGTGCCGAAGTCAAATCGGTCGTCATGGTACTCGAGCGAAACCGAGTGCTTTGACGCTCGCCGTTCGGGCCCACGACCTCCGAGAGGCTTGGAAGCGGCCTCCCCTAAAAGCTGGATTCCCACCGATCGTTTTTCTCAAATCTTTGCCCACTAGCTCAAAGGTAGGCGCTAAAAAGTCTTGCCAAAATCATATAGGTAGTCATGTTACAATTTAGTCAATAAAGGCCTCCTACTGGACCGAAACTGAGTGCTTTAACGCTCGCTGTTCGGCCCCACGACCTCCGAGAGGCTTGGAAGAGGCCTCCCCTGAAAGCTGGATTCCCAAGGATTGTCTGTGTGAATTCCTAGCCCGCTAGGCTGAAATTAAGCGACCTAAAGTCGTGCCGAAGTCAAATCGGTCGTCATGGTACTCGAGCGAAACTGAGTGCTTTAACGCTCGCCGCTCGGCCCCACAGCCGTCCAGAGACTCGGGGGAGGACTACCCGGAAAGCTGGATTCCCACCGATCGTTTGTTTCAAATCTTAGCGCACTAGGTCAAAAGTAAGTGCTAAA
Source organism: Phycodurus eques (assembly GCF_024500275.1). Lineage (NCBI taxonomy): Eukaryota > Metazoa > Chordata > Actinopteri > Syngnathiformes > Syngnathidae > Phycodurus > Phycodurus eques. The sequence continues at coordinate 217,939 of NW_026904044.1, forward strand.
ACGTCCTGCCAAAGTCACATAGATTGTCATGTTACAATTTAGTCAAAATAGGCCTCCTACTGGAGCGAAACCGAGTGCTTTGATGCTCGCCGTTCGGCCCCACGACCTCCGAGAGGCTTGGAAGAGGCCTCCCCTGAAAGCTGGATTCCCACCGATCGTTTGTTTAAAATCTTAGCCTAGTAGCTGAAATGTAGGCGCTAAGAAGTCCTGCCAAAATCACATAGGTCGTCATGTTACAATTTAGTCAATAAAGGCCGACTACTGGAGCGAAACAGAGTGCTTTGACGCTCGCCGTTCGGCCTCACGACCTCTGAGAGGCTTGGAAGAGTTCTCCCCTGAAAGCTGGATTCCCAAGGATTGTCTGTGTGAATTCCTAGCCTGCTAGGCTGAAATTAAGCGACCTAAAGTCGTGCCGAAGTCAAATCGGTCGTCATGGTACTCGAGCGAAACTGAGTGCTTTAACGCTCGCCGTTCGGCCCCACATCCGTCCAGATACTCGGGGGAGGACTCCCCTGAAAGCTGGATTCCCACCGATCGTTTGTTTCAAATCTTAGCGTACTAGGTCAAAAGTAAGCGCTAAAAAGTCCTGCCAAAGTCACATAGGTTGTCATGTTACAATTTAGTCAATAAAGGCCTAAGACTAGAGCGAAACCGAGTGCTTTGACGCTCGCCGTTAGGCCCCACAACCTCTGAGAGGCTTGGAAGTGGCCTCCCCTGAAAGCTGGATTCCCAAGGCTTGTCTGTGTAAATTCCTAGCCCGCTAGGCAGAAATTAGGCGACCTAAAGTCGTGCCGAAGTCAAATCGGTCGTAATGGTACTCGAGCGAAACCGAGTGCTTTGACGCTCGCCGTTCGGGCCCACGACCTCCGAGAGGCTTGGAAGCGGCCTCCCCTAAAAGCTGGATTCCCACCGATCGTTTTTCTCAAATCTTAGCCCACTAGCTCAAAGGTAGGCGCTAAAAAGTCTTGCCAAAGTCATATAGGTAGTCATGTTACAATTTAGTCAATAAAGGCCTCCTACTGGACCGAAACTGAGTGCTTTAACGCTCGCTGTTCGGCCCCACGACCTCCGAGAGGCTTGGAAGAGGCCTCCCCTGAAAGCTGGATTCCCAAGGATTGTCTGTGTGAATTCCTAGCCCGCTAGGCTGAAATTAAGCGACCTAAAGTCGTGCCGAAGTCAAATCGGTCTTCATGGTACTCGAGCGAAACTGAGTGCTTTAACGCTCGCCGCTCGGCCCCACAGCCATCCAGAGACTCGGGGGAGGACTACCCGGAAAGCTGGATTCCCACCGATCGTTTGTTTCAAATCTTAGCGAACTAGGTCAAAAGTAAGTGCTAAAACGTACTGCCAAAGTCACATAGATTGTCATGTTACAATTTAGTCAATATAGGCCTCCTACTGGAGCGAAACCGAGTGCTTTGACACTCGCCGTTCGGCCCCACGACCTCCGAGAGGCTTGGAAGAGGCCTCCCCTGAAAGCTGGATTCCCACCGATCGTTTGTTTAAAATCTTAGCCCAGTAGCTGAAAAGTAGGCGCTAAGAAGTCCTGCCAAAATCACATAGGTCGTCATGTTACAATTTAGCCAATAAAGGCCTCCTACTGGACCGAAACTGAGTGCTTTAACGCTCGCCGCTCGGCCCCACAGCCGTCCAGAGTCTCGGGGGAGGCCTCCCCTGAAAGCTGGATTCCCACCGATCGTTTGTTTCTAATCTTAGCGCACTAGCTCAAACGTAGGCGCTAAAAAGTCTTGCCAAAGTCACATAGGTCGTCATGTTACAATTTAGTCAATAAAGGCCGACTACTGGAGAGAAACTGAGTGCTTTAACGCTCGCCGTTCGGCCCCACAACCTCCGAGAGGCTTGGAAGAGGCCTCCCCTGAAAGCTGGATTCCCACCGATCGTTTGTTTCAAATCTTCGCCCAGTAACTGAAAAGTAGGCGCTAAAAAGTCCTGCCAAAATCACATCGGTCGTCATGTTACAATTTCGTCAATAAAGGCCTACTACTGGAGCGAAACCGAGTGCTTTGACGCTCGCCGTTCGGCCTCACGACCTCTGAGAGGCTTGAAAGAGTTCTCCCCTGAAAGCTGGATTCCCAAGGATTGTCTGTGTGAATTCCTAGCCCGCTAGGCTGAAATTAAGCGACCTAAAGTCGTGCCGAAGTCAAATCGGTCGTCATGGTAATCTAGCGAAACTGAGTGCTTTAACGCTCGCCGTTCGGCCCCACATCCGTCCAGATACTCGGGGGAGGACTCCCCTGAAAGCTGGATTCCCACCGATAATGTGTTTCAAATCTTAGCCCACTAGCTCAAAAGTAAGCGCTAAAAAGTCCTGCCAAAATCACATAGGTCGTCATGTTACAATTTATTCAATAAAGGCCTGCTACTGGACCGAAACTGAGTGCTTTAACGCTCGCCGCTCGGCCCCACAGCCGTCCAGAGACTCGGGGGAGGACTACCCGGAAAGCTGGATTCCCACCGATCGTTTGTTTCAAATCTTAGCGCACTAGGTCAAAAGTAAGCGCTAAAACGTCCTGCCAAAGTCACATAGGTTGTCATGTTACAATTTAGTCAATATAGGCCTCCTACTGGAGCGAAACCGAGTGCTTTGACGCTCGCCGTTCGGCCCCACGACCTCCGAGAGGCTTGGAAGAGGCCTCCCCTGAAAGCTGGATTCCCACCAATCGTTTGTTTAAAATCTTAGCCCAGTAGCTGAAAAGTAGGCGCTAAGAAGTCCTGCCAAAATCACATAGGTCGTCATGTTACAATTTAGCCAATAAAGGCCTCCTACTGGACCGAAACTGAGTGCTTTAACGCTCGCCGCTCGGCCCCACATCCGTCCAGAGTCTCGGGGGAGGCCTCCCCTGAAAGCTGGATTCCCACCGATCGTTTGTTTCAAATCTTAGCCCACTAGCTCAAACGTAGGCGCTAAAAAGTCTTGCCAAAGTCACATAGGTCGTCATGTTACAATTTAGTCAATAAAGGCCGACTACTGGAGAGAAACTGAGTGCTTTAACGCTCGCCGTTCGGCCCCACAACCTCCGAGAGGCTTGGAAGAGGCCTCCCCTGAAAGCTGGATTCCCACCGATCGTTTGTTTCAAATCTTCGCCCAGTAACTGAAAGGTAGGCGCTAAAAAGTCCTGCCAAAATCACATCGGTCGTCATGTTACAATTTAGTCAATAAAGGCCTACTACTGGAGCGAAACCGAGTGCTTTGACGCTCGCCGTTCGGCCTCACGACCTCTGAGAGGCTTGGAAGAGTTCTCCCCTGAAAGCTGGATTCCCAAGGATTGTCTGTGTGAATTCCTAGCCCGCTAGGCTGAAATTAAGCGACCTAAAGTCGTGCCGAAGTCAAATCGGTCGTCATGGTAATCTAGCGAAACTGAGTGCTTTAACGCTCGCCGTTCGGCCCCACATCCGTCCAGATACTCGGGGGAGGACTCCCCTGAAAGCTGGATTCCCACCGATAATGTGTTTCAAATCTTAGCCCACTAGCTCAAAAGTAAGCGCTAAAAAGTCCTGCCAAAATCACATAGGTCGTCATGTTACAATTTATTCAATAAAGGCCTGCTACTGGACCGAAACTGAGTGCTTTAACGCTCGCCGCTCGGCCCCACAGCCGTCCAGAGACTCGGGGGAGGACTACCCGGAAAGCTGGATTCCCACCGATCGTTTGTTTCAAATCTTAGCGCACTAGGTCAAAAGTAAGCGCTAAAACGTCCTGCCAAAGTCACATAGGTTGTCATGTTACAATTTAGTCAATATAGGCCTCCTACTGGAGCGAAACCGAGTGCTTTGATGCTCGCCGTTCGGCCCCACGACCTCCGAGAGGCTTGGAAGAGGCCTCCCCTGAAAGCTGGATTCCCACCGATCGTTTGTTTAAAATCTTAGCCCAGTAGCTGAAAAGTAGGCGCTAAGAAGTCCTGCCAAAATCACATAGGTCGTCATGTTACAATTTAGCCAATAAAGGCCTCCTACTGGACCGAAACTGAGTGCTTTAACGCTCGCCGCTCGGCCCCACAGCCGTCCAGAGTCTCGGGGGAGGCCTCCCCTGAAAGCTGGATTCCCACCGATCGTTTGTTTCAAATCTTAGCCCACTAGCTCAAACGTAGGCGCTAAAAAGTCTTGCCAAAGTCACATAGGTCGTCATGTTACAATTTAGTCAATAAAGGCCGACTACTGGAGAGAAACTGAGTGCTTTAACGCTCGCCGTTCGGCCCCACATCCGTCCAGATACTCGTGGGAGGACTCCCCTGAAAGCTGGATTCCCACCGATAATGTGTTTCAAATCTTAGCCCACTAGCTCAAAAGTAAGCGCTAAAAAGTCCTGCCAAAATCACATAGGTCGTCATGTTACAATTTATTCAATAAAGGCCTACTACTGGACCGAAACTGAGTGCTTTAACGCTCGCCGCTCGGCCCCACAGCCGTCCAGAGACTCGGGGGAGGACTACCCGGAAAGCTGGATTCCCACCGATCGTTTGTTTCAAATCTTAGCGCACTAGGTCAAAAGTAAGCGCTAAAACGTCCTGCCAAAGTCACATAGGTTGTCATGTTACAATTTAGTCAATATAGGCCTCCTACTGGAGCGAAACCGAGTGCTTTAACGCTCGCCGCTCATCCCCACAGCCGTCCAGAGTCTCGGGGGAGGCCTCCCCTGAAAGATGGATTCCCACCGATCGTTTGTTTCAAATCTTAGCCCACTAGCTCAAACGTAGGCGCTAAAAAGTCTTGCCAAAGTCACATAGGTCGTCATGTTACAATTTAGTCAATAAAGGCCGACTACTGGAGAGAAACTGAGTGCTTTAACGCTCGCCGTTCGGCCCCACAACCTCCGAGAGGCTTGGAAGAGTTCTCCCCTGAAAGCTGGATTCCCAAGGATTGTCTGTGTGAATTCCTAGCCCGCTAGGCTGAAATTAAGCGACCTAAAGTCGTGCCGAAGTCAAATCGGTCGTCATGGTACTCGAGCGAAACTGAGTGCTTTAACGCTCGCCGTTCGGCCCCACATCCATCCAGGTACTCGGGGGATGACTCCCCTGAAAGCTGGATTCCCACCGATAATGTGTTTCAAATCTTAGCCCACTAGCTCAAAAGTAAGCGCTAAAAAGTCCTGCCAAAATCACATAGGTCGTCATGTTACAATTTATTCAATAAAGGCCTACTACTGGACCGAAACTGAGTGCTTTAACGCTCGCCGCTCGGCCCCACAGCCGTCCAGAGACTCGGGGGAGGACTACCCGGAAAGCTGGATTCCCACCGATCGTTTGTTTCAAATCTTAGCGCACTAGGTCAAAAGTAAGCGCTAAAACGTCCTGCCAAAGTCACATAGGTTGTCATGTTACAATTTAGTCAATATAGGCCTCCTACTGGAGCGAAACCGAGTGCTTTGACGCTCGCCGTTCGGCCCCACGACCTCCGAGAGGCTTGGAAGAGGCCTCCCCTGAAAGCTCGATTCCCACCGATCGTTTGTTTAAAATCTTAGCCCAGTAGCTGAAAAGTAGGCGCTAAGAAGTCCTGCCAAAATCACATAGGTCGTCATGTTACAATTTAGCCAATAAAGGCCTCCTACTGGACCGAAACTGAGTGCTTTAACGCTCGCCGCTCGGCCCCACAGCCGTCCAGAGTCTCGGGGGAGGCCTCCCCTGAAAGCTGGATTCCCACCGATCGTTTGTTTCAAATCTTAGCCCACTAGCTCAAACGTAGGCGCTAAAAAGTCTTGCCAAAGTCACATAGGTCGTCATGTTACAATTTAGTCAATAAAGGCCGACTACTGGAGAGAAACTGAGTGCTTTAACGCTCGCCGTTCGGCCCCACAACCTCCGAGAGGCTTGGAAGAGTCCTCCCCTGAAAGCTGGATTCCCACCGATCGTTTGTTTCAATTCTTCGCCCAGTAACTGAAAAGTAGGCGCTAAAAAGTCCTGCCAAAATCACATCGGTCGTCATGTTACAATTTAGTCAATAAAGGCCGACTACTGGAGCGAAACAGAGTGCTTTGACGCTCACCGTTCGGCCTCACGACCTCTGAGAGGCTTGGAAGAGTTCTCCCCTGAAAGCTGGAGTCCCAAGGATTGTCTGTGAGAATTCCTAGCCCGCTAGGCTGAAATTAAGCGACCTAAAGTCGTGCCGAAGTCAAATCGGTCGTCATGGTACTCGAGCGAAACTGAGTGCTTTAACGCTCGCCGTTCGGCCCCACATCCGTCCAGAGACTCGGGGGAGGACTCCCCTGAAAGCTGGATTCCCACCGATCGTTTGTTTCAAATCTTAGCGCACTAGGTCAAAAGTAAGCGCTAAATAATCCTGCCAAAGTCACATAGGTTGTCATGTTACAATTTAGTCAATAAAGGCCTAAGACTGGAGCGAAACCGAGTGCTTTGACGCTCGCCGTTAGGCCCCACAACCTCTGAGAGGCTTGGAAGTGGCCTCCCCTGAAAGCTGGATTCCCAAGGCTTGTCTGTGCAAATTCCTAGCCCGCTAGGCAGAAATTAGGCGACCTAAAGTCGTGCCGAAGTCAAATCGGTCGTCATGGTACTCGAGCGAAACCGAGTGCTTTGACGCTCGCCGTTCGGGCCCACGACCTCCGAGACGCTTGGAAGTGGCCTCCCCTAAAAGCTGGAATCCCACCGATCGTTTTTCTCAAATCTTAGCCCACTAGCTCAAAGGTAGGCGCTAAAAAGTCTTGCCAAAGTCATATAGGTAGTCATGTTACAATTTAGTCAATAAAGGCCTCCTACTGGACCGAAACTGAGTGCTTTAACGCTCGCTGTTCGGCCCCACGACCTCCGAGTGGCTTGGAAGAGGCCTCCCCTGAAAGCTGGATTCCCAAGGATTGTCTGTGTGAATTCCTAGCCCGCTAGGCTTAAATTAAGCGACCTAAAGTCGTGCCGAAGTCAAATCGGTCGTCATGGTACTCAAGCGAAACTGAGTGCTTTAACGCTCGCCGCTCGGCCCCACAGCCGTCCAGAGACTCGGGGGAGGACTACCCGGAAAGCTGGATTCCCACCGATCGTTTGTTTCAAATCTTAGCGCACTAGGTCAAAAGTAAGCGCTAAAACGTCCTGCCAAAGTCACATAGATTGTCATGTTACAATTTAGTCAATATAGGCCTCCTACTGGAGCGAAACCGAGTGCTTTGACACTCGCCGTTCGGCCCCACGACCTCCGAGAGGCTTGGAAGAGGCCTCCCCTGAAAGCTGGATTCCCACCGATCGTTTGTTTAAAATCTTAGCCCAGTAGCTGAAAAGTAGGCGCTAAGAAGTCCTGCCAAAATCACATAGGTCGTCATGTTACAATTTAGCCAATAAAGGCCTCCTACTGGACCGAAACTGAGTGCTTTAACGCTCGCCGCTCGGCCCCACAGCCGTCCAGAGTCTCGGGGGAGGCCTCCCCTGAAAGCTGGATTCCCACCGATCGTTTGTTTCAAATCTTAGCCCACTAGCTCAAACGTAGGCGCTAAAAAGTCTTGCCAAAGTCACATAGGTCGTCATGTTACAATTTAGTCATTAAAGGCCGACTACTGGAGAGAAACTGAGTGCTTTAACGCTCGCCGTTCGGCCCCACAACCTCCGAGAGGCTTGGAAGAGGCCTCCCCTGAAAGCTGGATTCCCACCGATCGTTTGTTTCAAATCTTCGCCCAGTAACTGAAAAGTAGGCGCTAAAAAGTCCTGCCAAAATCACATCGGTCGTCATGTTACAATTTAGTCAATAAAGGCCGACTACTGGAGCGAAACCGAGTGCTTTGACGCTCGCCGTTCGGCCTCACGACCTCTGAGAGGCTTGGAAGAGTTCTCCCCTGAAAGCTGGATTCCCAAGGATTGTCTGTGTGAATTCCTAGCCCGCTAGGCTGAAATTAAGCGACCTAAAGTCGTGCCGAAGTCAAATCGGTCGTCATGGTACTCGAGCGAAACTGAGTGCTTTAACGCTCGCCGTTCGGCCCCACATCCGTCCAGATACTCGGGGGAGGACTCCCCTGAAAGCTGGATTCCCACCGATAATGTGTTTCAAATCTTAGCCCACTAGCTCAAAAGTAAGCGCTAAAAAGTCCTGCCAAAATCACATAGGTCGTCATGTTACAATTTATTCAATAAAGGCCTACTACTGGACCGAAACTGAGTGCTTTAACGCTCGCCGCTCGGCCCCACAGCCGTCCAGAGACTCGGGGGTGGACTACCCGGAAAGCTGGATTCCCACCGATCGTTTGTTTCAAATCTTAGCGCACTAGGTCAAAAGTAAGCGCTAAAACGTCCTGCCAAAGTCACATAGGTTGTCATGTTACAATTTAGTCAATATAGGCCTCCTACTGGAGCGAAACCGAGTGCTTTGACGCTCGCCGTTCGGCCCCACGACCTCCGAGAGGCTTGGAAGAGGCCTCCACTGAAAGCTGGATTCCCACCGATCGTTTGTTTAAAATCTTAGCCCAGTAGCTGAAAAGTAGGCGCTAAGAAGTCCTGCCAAAATCACATAGGTCGTCATGTTACAATTTAGCCAATAAAGGCCTCCTACTGGACCGAAACTGAGTGCTTTAACGCTCGCCGCTCGGCCCCACAGCCGTCCAGAGTCTCGGGGGAGGCCTCCCCTGAAAGCTGGATTCCCACCGATCGTTTGTTTCAAATCTTAGCCCACTAGCTCAAACGTAGGCGCTAAAAAGTCTTGCCAAAGTCACATAGGTCGTCATGTTACAATTTAGTCAATAAAGGCCGACTACTGGAGAGAAACTGAGTGCTTTAACGCTCGCCGTTCGGCCCCACAACCTCCGAGAGGCTTGGAAGAGTCCTCCCCTGAAAGCTGGATTCCCACCGATCGTTTGTTTCAATTCTTCGCCCAGTAACTGAAAAGTAGGCGCTAAAAAGTCCTGCCAAAATCACATCGGTCGTCATGTTACAATTTAGTCAATAAAGGCCGACTACTGGAGCGAAACAGAGTGCTTTGACGCTCACCGTTCGGCCTCACGACCTCTGAGAGGCTTGGAAGAGTTCTCCCCTGAAAGCTGGAGTCCCAAGGATTGTCTGTGAGAATTCCTAGCCCGCTAGGCTGAAATTAAGCGACCTAAAGTCGTGCCGAAGTCAAATCGGTCGTCATGGTACTCGAGCGAAACTGAGTGCTTTAACGCTCGCCGTTCGGCCCCACATCCGTCCAGAGACTCGGGGGAGGACTCCCCTGAAAGCTGGATTCCCACCGATCGTTTGTTTCAAATCTTAGCGCACTAGGTCAAAAGTAAGCGCTAAATAATCCTGCCAAAGTCACATAGGTTGTCATGTTACAATTTAGTCAATAAAGGCCTAAGACTGGAGCGAAACCGAGTGCTTTGACGCTCGCCGTTAGGCCCCACAACCTCTGAGAGGCTTGGAAGTGGCCTCCCCTGAAAGCTGGATTCCCAAGGCTTGTCTGTGCAAATTCCTAGCCCGCTAGGCAGAAATTAGGCGACCTAAAGTCGTGCCGAAGTCAAATCGGTCGTCATGGTACTCGAGCGAAACCGAGTGCTTTGACGCTCGCCGTTCGGGCCCACGACCTCCGAGAGGCTTGGAAGCGGCCTCCCCTAAAAGCTGGATTCCCACCGATCGTTTTTCTCAAATCTTAGCCCACTAGCTCAAAGGTAGGCGCTAAAAAGTCTTGCCAAAGTCATATAGGTAGTCATGTTACAATTTAGTCAATAAAGGCCTCCTACTGGACCGAAACTGAGTGCTTTAACGCTCGCTGTTCGGCCCCACGACCTCCGAGTGGCTTGGAAGAGGCCTCCCCTGAAAGCTGGATTCCCAAGGATTGTCTGTGTGAATTCCTAGCCCGCTAGGCTGAAATTAAGCGACCTAAAGTCGTGCCGAAGTCAAATCGGTCGTCATGGTACTCAAGCGAAACTGAGTGCTTTAACGCTCGCCGCTCGGCCCCACAGCCGTCCAGAGACTCGGGGGAGGACTACCCGGAAAGCTGGATTCCCACCGATCGTTTGTTTCAAATCTTAGCCCACTAGCTCAAACGTAGGCGCTAAAAAGTCTTGCCAAAGTCACATAGGTCGTCATGTTACAATTTAGTCATTAAAGGCCGACTACTGGAGAGAAACTGAGTGCTTTAACGCTCGCCGTTCGGCCCCACAACCTCCGAGAGGCTTGGAAGAGGCCTCCCCTGAAAGCTGGATTCCCACCGATCGTTTGTTTCAAATCTTCGCCCAGTAACTGAAAAGTAGGCGCTAAAAAGTCCTGCCAAAATCACATCGGTCGTCATGTTACAATTTAGTCAATAAAGGCCGACTACTGGAGCGAAACCGAGTGCTTTGACGCTCGCCGTTCGGCCTCACGACCTCTGAGAGGCTTGGAAGAGTTCTCCCCTGAAAGCTGGATTCCCAAGGATTGTCTGTGTGAATTCCTAGCCCGCTAGGCTGAAATTAAGCGACCGAAAGTCGTGCCGAAGTCAAATCGGTCGTCATGGTACTCGAGCGAAACTGAGTGCTTTAACGCTCGCCGTTCGGCCCCACATCCGTCCAGATACTCGGGGGAGGACTCCCCTGAAAGCTGGATTCCCACCGATAATGTGTTTCAAATCTTAGCCCACTAGCTCAAAAGTAAGCGCTAAAAAGTCCTGCCAAAATCACATAGGTCGTCATGTTACAATTTATTCAATAAAGGCCTACTACTGGACCGAAACTGAGTGCTTTAACGCTCGCCGCTCGGCCCCACAGCCGTCCAGAGACTCGGGGGTGGACTACCCGGAAAGCTGGATTCCCACCGATCGTTTGTTTCAAATCTTAGCGCACTAGGTCAAAAGTAAGCGCTAAAACGTCCTGCCAAAGTCACATAGGTTGTCATGTTACAATTTAGTCAATATAGGCCTCCTACTGGAGCGAAACCGAGTGCTTTGACGCTCGCCGTTCGGCCCCACGACCTCCGAGAGGCTTGGAAGAGGCCTCCACTGAAAGCTGGATTCCCACCGATCGTTTGTTTAAAATCTTAGCCCAGTAGCTGAAAAGTAGGCGCTAAGAAGTCCTGCCAAAATCACATAGGTCGTCATGTTACAATTTAGTCAATAAAGGACGACTACTGGAGAGAAACTGAGTGCTTTAACGCTCGCCGTTCGGCCCCACAACCTCCGAGAGGCTTGGAAGAGGCCTCCCCTGAAAGCTGGATTCCCACCGATCGTTTGTTTCAAATCTTCGCCCAGTAACTGAAAAGTAGGCGCTAAAAAGTCCTGCCAAAATCACATCGGTCGTCATGTTACAATTTAGTCAATAAAGGCCGACTACTGGAGCGAAACCGAGTGCTTTGACGCTCGCCGTTCGGCCTCACGACCTCTGAGAGGCTTGGAAGAGTTCTCCCCTGAAAGCTGGATTCCCAAGGATTGTCTGTGTGAATTCCTAGCCCGCTAGGCTGAAATTAAGCGACCTAAAGTCGTGCCGAAGTCAAATCGGTCGTCATGGTACTCGAGCGAAACTGAGTGCTTTAACGCTCGCCGTTCGGCCCCACATCCGTCCAGATACTCGGGGGAGGACTCCCCTGAAAGCTGGATTCCCACCGATAATGTGTTTCAAATCTTAGCCCACTAGCTCAAAAGTAAGCGCTAAAAAGTCCTGCAAAAATCACATAGGTCGTCATGTTACAATTTATTCAATAAAGGCCTACTACTGGACCGAAACTGAGTGCTTTAACGCTCGCCGCTCGGCCCCACAGCCGTCCAGAGACTCGGGGGTGGACTACCCGGAAAGCTGGATTCCCACCGATCGTTTGTTTCAAATCTTAGCGCACTATGTCAAAAGTAAGCGCTAAAACGTCCTGCCAAAGTCACATAGGTTGTCATGTTACAATTTAGTCAATATAGGCCTCCTACTGGAGCGAAACCGCGTGCTTTGACGCTCGCCGTTCGGCCCCACGACCTCCGAGAGGCTTGGAAGAGGCCTCCACTGAAAGCTGGATTCCCACCGATCGTTTGTTTAAAATCTTAGCCCAGTAGCTGAAAAGTAGGCGCTAAGAAGTCCTGCCAAAATCACATAGGTCGTCATGTTACAATTTAGTCAATAAAGGCCGACTACTGGAGAGAAACTGAGTGCTTTAACGCTCGCCGTTCGGCCCCACAACCTCCGAGAGGCTTGGAAGAGGCCTCCCCTGAAAGCTGGATTCCCACCGATCGTTTGTTTCAAATCTTCGCCCAGTAACTGAAAAGTAGGCGCTAAAAAGTCCTGCCAAAATCACATCGGTCGTCATGTTACAATTTAGTCAATAAAGGCCGACTACTGGAGCGAAACAGAGTGCTTTGACGCTCGCCGTTCGGCCTCACGACCTCTGAGAGGCTTGGAAGAGTTCTCCCCTGAAAGCTGGATTCCCAAGGATTGTCTGTGAGAATTCCTAGCCCGCTAGGCTGAAATTAAGCGACCTAAAGTCGTGCCGAAGTCAAATCGGTCGTCATGGTACTCGAGCGAAACTGAGTGCTTTAACGCTCGCCGTTCGGCCCCACATCCGTCCAGAGACTCGGGGGAGGACTCCCCTGAAAGCTGGATTCCCACCGATCGTTTGTTTCAAATCTTAGCGCACTAGGTCAAAAGTAAGCGCTAAAAAGTCCTGTCAAAGTCACATAGGTTGTCATGTTACAATTTAGTCAATAAAGGCCTAAGACTGGAGCGAAACCGAGTGCTTTGACGCTCACCGTTAGGCCCCACAACCTCTGAGAGGCTTGGAAGTGGCCTCCCCTGAAAGCTGGATTCCCAAGGCTTGTCTGTGTAAATACCTAGCCCGCTAGGCAGAAATTAGGCGACCTAAAATCGTGCCGAAGTCAAATCGGTCGTCATGGTACTCGAGCGAAACCGAGTGCTTTGACGCTCGCCGTTCGGGCCCACGACCTCCGAGAGGCTTGGAAGCGGCCTCCCCTAAAAGCTGGATTCCCACCGATCGTTTTTCTCAAATCTTAGCCCACTAGCTCAAAGGTAGGCGCTAAAAAGTCTTGCCAAAGTCACATAGGTAGTCATGTTACAATTTAGTCAATAAAGGCCTCCTACTGGACCGAAACCGACTGCTTTGACGCTCGCCGTTCGGGCCCACGACCTCCGAGAGGCTTGGAAGAAGCCTCCCCTGAAAGCTGGATTCCCACCGATCGTTTGTTTCAAATCTTCGCCCAGTAGCTGAAAAGTAGGCGCTAAAAAGTCCTGCCAAAGTCACATAGGTCGTCATGTTACAATTTAGTCAATAAAACCCTACTACTGGACCGAAACTGAGTGCTTTAACGCTCGCCGCTCGGCCCCACAGGCGTCCAGAGACTCGGGTGAGGCTTCCCCTGAAAGCTGGATTCCCACCGATCGTTTGTTTCAAATCTTAGCCCAGTAGCTGAAAAGTAGGCGCTAAAAAGTCCTGCCAAAGTCATATAGGTAGTCATGTTACAATTTAGTCAATAAAGGCCTCCTACTGGACCGAAACTGAGTGCTTTAACGCTCGCTGTTCGGCCCCACGACCTCCGAGTGGCTTGGAAGAGGCCTCCCCTGAAAGCTGGATTCCCAAGGATTGTCTGTGTGAATTCCTAGCCCGCTAGGCTGAAATTAAGCGACCTAAAGTCGTGCCGAAGTCAAATCGGTCGTCATGGTACTCGAGCGAAACTGAGTGCTTTAACGCTCGCCGCCTGGCCCCACAGCCGTCCAGAGACTCGGGGGAGGACTACCCGGAAAGCTGGATTCCCACCGATCGTTTGTTTCCGATCGTTTGTTTCAAATCTTAGCGCACTAGGTCAAAAGTAAGCGCTAAAACGTCCTGCCAAAGTCACATAGATTGTCATGTTACAATTTAGTCAATATAGGCCTCCTACTGGAGCGAAACCGAGTGCTTTGACACTCGCCGTTCGGCCCCACGACCTCCGAGAGGCTTGGAAGAGGCCTCCCCTGAAAGCTGGATTCCCACCGATCGGTTGTTTAAAATCTTAGCCCAGTAGCTGAAAAGTAGCCGCTAAGAAGTCCTGCCAAAATCACATAGGTCGTCATGTTACAATTTAGCCAATAAAGGCCTCCTACTGGACCGAAACTGAGTGCTTTAACGCTCGCCGCTCGGCCCCACAGCCGTCCAGAGTCTCGGGGGAGGCCTCCCCTGAAAGCTGGATTCCCACCGATCGTTTGTTTCAAATCTTAGCCCACTAGCTCAAACGTAGGCGCTAAAAAGTCTTGCCAAAGTCACATAGGTCGTCATGTTACAATTTAGTCAATAAAGGCCGACTACTGGAGAGAAACTGAGTGCTTTAACGCTCGCCGTTCGGCCCCACAACCTCCGAGAGGCTTGGAAGAGGCCTCCCCTGAAAGCTGGATTCCCACCGATCGTTTGTTTCAAATCTTCGCCCAGTAACTGAAAAGTAGGCGCTAAAAAGTCCTGCCAAAATCACATCGGTCGTCATGTTACAATTTAGTCAATAAAGGCCGACTACTGGAGCGAAACCGAGTGCTTTGACGCTCGCCGTTCGGCCTCACGACCTCTGAGAGGCTTGGAAGAGTTCTCCCCTGAAAGCTGGATTCCCAAGGATTGTCTGTGTGAATTCCTAGCCCGCTAGGCTGAAATTAAGCGACCTAAAGTCGTGCCGAAGTCAAATCGGTCGTCATGGTACTCGAGCGAAACTGAGTGCTTTAACGCTCGCCGTTCGGCCCCACATCCGTCCAGATACTCGGGGGAGGACTCCCCTGAAAGCTGGATTCCCACCGATAATGTGTTTCAAATCTTAGCCCACTAGCTCAAAAGTAAGCGCTAAAAAGTCCTGCCAAAATCACATAGGTCGTCATGTTACAATTTAGTCAATAAAGGCCTATTACTGGAGCGAAACGGAATGCTTCGACGCTCGTGTTTCGGCCGCACGACCTCCGAGAGGCTTGGAAAAGACATCATCTGAAAGGTGGCTTCAAAACGATCGAGTGTGTCGAATGTCAGCCTACTAGCTCAAACTTAAGGGTTCAAAAGTTCTGCCGAAATCACATAGGTCGTCATGTTCCAAATTACTGAATAAAGGCCTACTACTGGAGCGAAACGGAATGCTTCGACGCTCGTGTTTCAGCCGCACGACCTCCGAGAGGCTTGGAAGAGACCTCATCTGAAAGGTGGATTCAAAACGATCGAGTGTGTTGAATGTCAGTCTACTAGCTCAAACTTAAAGGTTCAAAAGTTCTGCCTAAATCACATAGGTCGTCATGTTACATTTTAGTCAATAAAGGCTTCCTACTGGAGCTAAACGGAATGATTCGACGCTCGTGTTTCGGCCGCACGATCTCCGAGAAGCTTGGAAAAGACGTCATCTGAAAGGTGGATTCAAAACGATCGAGTGTTTCGAAGGTCAGCCTACTAGCTCAAACTTAAGGGTTCAAAAGTTCTGCCGAAATCACATAGGTCGTCATGTTACAATTTAGTCAATAAAGGACTACTACTGGAGCGAAACGGAATGCTTCGACGCTCGTGTTCCGGCCGGACGACCTCCGAGAGGCTTGGAAGAGACCTCATCTGAAAGGTGGATTCACAACGATCGACTGTGTCGAACGTCAGCCCATAATCTCAAACTTAAGGGTTCAAAAGTTCTGCCGAAATCACATAGGTCGTCATGTTTTAATTTAGTCAATAAAGGCCTACTACTGGAGCGAAACGGAATGCTTCGACGCTCGTGTTTCAGCCGCACGACCTCCGAGAGGCTTGGAAGAGACCTCATTTGAAAGGTGGATTCAAAACGATCGAGTGCGTCGAAGTCAGCCCACGAGCTCAAACTTAAGGGTTCAAAAGTTCTGCCGAAATCACATAGGTCGTCATGTTACAAATTAGTCAATGTAGGCCCACTACTGGAGCGAAATGGAATGCTTCGACGCTCGTGTTTTCGGCCGCACGACCTCCGAGAGGCTTGAAAGAGACCTCATCTGAAAGGTGGATTCAAAACGATCGAGTGTGTCGAATGTCAGTCTACTAGCTCAAACTTAAAGGTTCAAAAGTTCTGCCTAAATCACATAAGTCGTCATGTTACAATTTCGTCAATAAAGGCCTCCTACTGGAGCGAAACGGAATGCTTCGAAGCTCGTGTTTCGGCTGTACGAACTCCGAGAGGATTGGAAGAGACCTCATCTGAAAGGTGGATTCACAACGATCGAGTGTGTCGAATGTCAGTCTACAAGCTCAAACTTAAAGGTTCAAACGTTCTGCCGAAATCACATCGGTCGTCATGTTACAATTTAGACAATAAAGGCCTACTAGTGGAGCGAAACGTAATGCTTCGATGCTCGTGCTTCGGCCGCACGACCTCCGAGAGGCTTGGAAGAGACCTCATCTGAAAGGTGGATTCAAAACGATCAAGTGTGTCGAATGTCAGCCTACTAGCTCAAACTTAAAGGTTCAAAAGTTCTGCCTAAATCACATAGGTCGTCATGTTACAATTTAGTCAATAAAGGCTTCCTACTGGAGCTAAACGGAATGATTCGACGCTCGTGTTTCGGCCGCACGATCTCCGAGAAGCTTGGAAAAGACGTCATCTGAAAGGTGGATACAAAACGATCGAGTGTTTCGAAGGTCAGCCTACTAGCTAAAACTTAAGGGTTCAAAAGTTCTGCCGAAATCACATAGGTCGTCATGTTACAATTTAGTCAATAAAGGACTACTACTGGAGAGAAACGGAATGCTTCGACGCTCGTGTTCCGGCCGGACGACCTCCGAGAGGCTTGGAAGAGACCTCATCTGAAAGGTGGATTCACAACGATCGAGTGTGTCGAACGTCAGGCCATAATCTCAAACTTAAGGGTTCAAAAGTTCTGCCGAAATCACATAGGTCGTCATGTTACAATTTAGTCAATAAAGGCCTCCTACTGGAGCGAAACGGAATGCTTCGACGCTCGTGTTTCGGCCGCAGGACCTCCGAGAGGCTTGGAAAAGACGTCATCTGAAAGGTGGATTCACAACGATCGAGTGTGTCAAACGTCAGCCCACTAGTTCAAAATTAAGAGTTCCAAAGTTCTGCCGAAATCACATAGGTCGTCATGTTACAATTTAGTCAATATAGGCCTACTACTGGAGCGAAACGGAATGCTTCGACGGTCGTGTTTCGGCCGCACGACCTCCGAGAGGCTTGGAAGAGACCTCATCTGAAAGGTGGATTCAAAACGATCGAGTGTGTCGAATGTCAGTCTACTAGCTCAAACTTAAAGGTTCAAAAGTTCTGCCTAAATCACAGAAGTCGTCATGTTACAATTTCGTCAATAAATGCCTCCTACTGGAGCGAAACGGAATGCTTCGACGCTCGTGTTTCGGCCGCACGACCTCCGAGAGGCTTGGAAGAGACCTCATCTGAAAGGTGGATTCACAACGATCGAGTGTGTCAAACGTCAGCCCACTAGTTCAAACTTAAGGGTTCAAAAGTTCTGCCGAAATCACATAGGTCGACATGTTACAATTTAGTCAATAAAGGCCTACTACTGGAGCGAAACTGAATGCTTTGACAGTCGCCGCTCGGCCGCACGAACTCCGAGAGGATTGCAAGAGACCTCATCTGAAAGGTGGATTCAAAACGATCGAGTGTGTCGAATGTCAGTCTACAAGCTCAAACTTAAAGGTTCAAAAGTTCTGCCGAAATCACATAGGTCGTCATGTTTCAATTTAGTCAATAAAGGCCAACTACTGGAGCGAAACGGAAGGCTTCGACGCTCGTGTTTGAGCCGCACGACTTCCGAGAGGCTTAAGAGACCTCATCTGAAAGGTGGATTCACAACGATCGAGTGTGTCGAACGTCAGCCCACAAGCTCAAACTTAAGGGTTCAAAAGTTCTGCCGAAATCACATAGGTCGTCATGTTACAATTTAGTCAATAAAGGCCAACTACTGGAGCGAAACGGAATGGTTCGAAGCTCGTGTTTTGGCTGCACGAACTCCGAGAGGATTGGAAGAGACATCATCTGAAAGGTGGATTCACAACGATCGAGTGTGTCAAACGTCAGCCCACTAGTTCAAAATTAAGGGTTCAAAAGTTCTTCCGAAATCACATAGGTCGTCATGTTTCAATTTAGTCAATAAAGGCCTACTACTGGAGCGAAACGGAATGCTTCGACGCTCGTGTTTCAGCCGCACGACCTCCGAGAGGCTTGGAAGAGACCTCATCTGAAAGGTGGATTCAAAACGATCAAGTGTGTCGAATGTCAGCCTACTAGCTCAAACTTAAGGGTTCTAAAGTTCTGCCGAAATCACATAGGTCGACATGTTACAATTTAGTCAATAAAGGCCTACGACTGGAGCGAAACTGAATGCTTTGACAGTCGCCGCTCGGCCGCACGAACTCCGAGAGGATTGCAAGAGACCTCATCTGAAAGGTGGATTCAAAACGATCGAGTGTGTCGAATGTCAGTCTACTAGCTCAAACTTAAAGGTTCAAAAGTTCTGCCGAAATCACAAAGGTCATCATGTGACAATTTAGTCAATAAAGGCCTACTCCTGGAGCGAAACGGAATGCTTCGAAGCTCGTGTTACGGCTGCACGACCTCCGAGAGGCTTGGAAGAGACCTCATCTGAAAGGTGGATTCACAACGATCGAGTGTGTCAAACGTCAGCCCACTAGCTCAAACTTAAGGGTTCAAAAGTTCTGCCGAAATCACATAGGTCGTCATGTTTCAATTTAGTCAATAAAGGCCAACTACTGGAGCGAAACGGAATGCTTCGACGCTCGTGTTTCAGCCGCACGACCTCCGACAGGCTTGGAAGAGACCTCATCTGAAAGGTGGTATCACAACGATCGAGTGTGTCGAACGTCAGCCCACAAGCTCAAACTTAAGGGTTCAAAAGTTCTGCCGAAATCACATAGGTCGTCATGTTACAATTTAGTCAATAAAGGACTAGTACTGGAGCGAAACGGAATGCTTCGACGCTCGTGTTTCGGTCGCATGACTTACGAGAGGCTTGGAAGAGACCTCATCTGAAAGGTGGATTCACAACGATCGAGTGTGTCGAACGTCAGCCCACAATCTCAAACTTAAGGGTTCAAAAGTTCTGCCGAAATCATATCGGTCGTCATGTTACAATTTAGTCAATAAAGGCCTACGACTGGAGCGAAACGGAATGCTTCGACGCTTGTGTTTCGGCCGCACGACCTCAGAGAGGCTTGGAAGAGACCTCATCTGAAAGGTGGATTCACAACGATCGAGTGTGTCGAATGTCAGCCCACAATCTCAAACTTAAGGGTTCAAAGGTTCTGCCGAAATCACATAGGTCGTCATGTTACAATTTAGTCAAGAAAGGCCTACTACTGGAGCGAAACGGAATGCTTCGACGCTCGTGTTTCAGCCGCACGACCTCCGAGAGGCTTGGAAGAGACCTCATTTGAAAGGTGGATTCAAAACGATCGAGTGTGTCGAAAGTCAGTCTATTAGCTCAAACTTAAAGGTTCAAAAGTTCTGCCGAAATCACATAGGTCGTCATGTTACAATTTAGTCAATAAAGGCCTCCTACTGGAGCGAAACGGAATGCTTCGACGCTCGTGTTTCGGCCGCAGGACCTCCGAGAGGCTTGGAAAAGACGTCATCTGAAAGGTGGATTCACAACGATCGAGTGTGTCAAACGTCAGCCCACTAGTTCAAACTTAAGGGTTCAAAAGTTCTGCCGAAATCACATAGGTCGTCATGTTACAATTTAGTCAATATAGGCCTACTACTGGAGCGAAACGGAATGCTTCGACGGTCGTGTTTCGGCCGCACGACCTCCGAGAGGCTTGGAAGAGACCGCATCTGAAAGGTGGATTCAAAACGATCGAGTGTGTCGAATGTCAGTTTACTAGCTCAAACTTAAAGGTTCAAAAGTTCTGCCTAAATCACATAAGTCGTCATGTTACAATTTCGTCAATGAAGGCCTCCTACTGGAGCGAAACGGAATGCTTCGACGGTCGTGTTTCGGCCGCACGACCTCCGAGAGGCTTGGAAGAGACCTCATCTGAAAGGTGGATTCAAAACGATCGAGTGTGTCGAATGTCAGTCTACTAGCTCAAACTTAAAGGTTCAAAAGTTCTGCCTAAATCACATAAGTCGTCATGTTACAATTTCGTCAATGAAGGCCTCCTACTGGAGCGAAACGGAATGCTTCGACGCTCGTGTTTCAGCCGCACGACCTCCGAGAGGCTTGGAAGAGACCTCATCTGAAAGGTGGATTCACAACGATCGAGTGTGTCAAACGTCAGCCCACTAGTTCAAACTTAAGGGTTCAAAAGTTCTGCCGAAATCACATAGGTCGACATGTTACAATTTAGTCAATAAAGGCCTACTACTGGAGCGAAACTGAATGCTTTGACAGTCGCCGCTCGGCCGCACGAACTCCGAGAGGATTGCAAGAGACCTCATCTGAAAGGTGGATTCAAAACGATCGAGTGTGTCGAATGTCAGTCTACAAGCTCAAACTTAAAGGTGCAAAAGTTCTGCCGAAATCACAAAGGTCATCATGTGACAATTTAGTCAATAAAGGCCAACTCCTGGAGCGAAACGGAATGCTTCGAAGCTCGTGTTTGAGCCGCACGACCTCCGAGAGGCTTGGAAGAGACCTCATCTGAAAGGTGGATTCACAACAATCGAGTGTGTCGAACGTCAGCCCACAAGCTCAAACTTAAGGGTTCAAAAGTTCTGCCGAAATCACATACGTCGTCATGTTACAATTTAGACAATAAAGGCCAACTACTGGAGCGAAACGGAAGGCTTCGACGCTCGTGTTTGAGCCGCACGACCTCCGAGAGACTTAAGAGACCTCATCTGAAAGGTGGATTCACAACGATCGAGTGTGTCGAACGTCAGCCCACAAGCTCATACTTAAGGGTTCAAAAGTTCTGCCGAAATCACATAGGTCGTCATGTTACAATTTAGTCAATAAAGGCCAACTACTGGGGCGAAACGGAATGCTTCGACGCTCGTGTTTCAGCCGCATGACCTCCGAGAGCCTTGGAAGAGACCTCATCTGAAAGGTGGTTTCACAACGATCGAGTGTGTCGAACGTCAGCCCACAAGCTCAAACTTAAGGGTTCAAAAGTTCTGCCGAAATCACATAGGTCGTCATGTTACAATTTAGTCAATAAAGGACTAGTACTGGAGCGAAACGGAATGCTTCGACGCTCGTGTTACGGTCGCACGACTTACGAGAGGCTTGGAAGAGACCTCATCTGAAAGGTGGATTCAAAACGATCGAGTGTGTCGAATGTCAGCCTACTAGCTCAAACTTAAGGGTTCAAAAGTTCTGCCGAAATCACATAGGTCGTCATGTTACAATTTAGTCAATAAAGGCCAACTACTGGAGCGAAACGGAATGGTTCGAAGCTCGTGTTTTGGCTGCACGAACTCCGAGAGGATTGGAAGAGACATCATCTGAAAGATGGATTCACAACAATCGAGTGTGTCGAACGTCAGCCCACTAGCTCAAACTTAAGGGATCAAAAGTTCTGCCGAAATCACATAGGTCGTCATGGTTCAATTTCGTCAATAAAGGCCTACTACTGGAGCGAAACGGAATGATTCGACGCTCGTGTTTCGGCCGCACGACCTCCGAGAGGCTTGGAAGAGACCTCATCTGAAAGGTGGATTCACAACGATCGAGTGTGTCAAACGTCAGCCCACTAGTTCAAAATTAAGGGTTCAAAAGTTCTTCCGAAATCACATAGGTCGTCATGTTTCAATTTAGTCAATAAAGGCCTACTACTGGAGCGAAACGGAATGCTTCGACGCTCGTGTTTCAGCCGCACGACCTCCGAGAGGCTTGCAAGAGACCTCATCTGAAAGGTGGATTCAAAACGATCAAGTGTGTCGAATGTCAGCCTACTAGCTCAAACTTAAGGGTTCTAAAGTTCTGCCGAAATCACATAGGTCGACATGTTACAATTTAGTCAATAAAGGCCTACGACTGGAGCGAAACTGAATGCTTTGACAGTCGCCGCTCGGCCGCACGAACTCCGAGAGGATTGCAAGAGACCTCATCTGAAAGGTGGATTCAAAAGGATCGAGTGTGTCGAATGTCAGTCTACTAGCTCAAACTTAAAGGTTCAAAAGTTCTGCCGAAATCACAAAGGTCATCATGTGACAATTTAGTCAATAAAGGCCTACTCCTGGAGCGAAACGGAATGCTTCGAAGCTCGTGTTTCGGCTGCACGACCTCCGAGAGGCTTGGAAGAGACCTCATCTGAAAGGTGGATTCACAACGATCGAGTGTGTCAAACGTCAGCCCACTAGCTCAAACTTAAGGGTTCAAAAGTTCTGCCGAAATCACATAGGTCGTCATGTTTCAATTTAGTCAATAAAGGCCAACTACTGGAGCGAAACGGAATGCTTCGACGCTCGTGTTTCAGCCGCACGACCTCCGAGAGGCTTGGAAGAGACCTCATCTGAAAGGTGGTTTCACAACGATCGAGTGTGTCGAACGTCAGCCCACAAGCTCAAACTTAAGGGTTCAAAAGTTCTGCCGAAATCACATAGGTCGTCATGTTACAATTTAGTCAATAAAGGACTAGTACTGGAGCGAAACGGAATGCTTCGACGCTCGTGTTTCGGTCGCACGACTTACGAGAGGCTTGGAAGAGACCTCATCTGAAAGGTGGATTCACAACGATCGAGTGTGTCGAACGTCAGCCCACAATCTCAAACTTAAGGGTTCAAAAGTTCTGCCGAAATCATATCGGTCGTCATGTTACAATTTAGTCAATAAAGGCCTACGACTGGAGCGAAACGGAATGCTTCGACGCTTGTGTTTCGGCCGCACGACCTCAGAGAGGCTTGGAAGAGACCTCATCTGAAAGGTGGATTCACAACGATCGAGTGTGTCGAATGTCAGCCCACAATCTCAAACTTAAGGGTTCAAAGGTTCTGCCGAAATCACATAGGTCGTCATGTTACAATTTAGTCAAGAAAGGCCTACTATTGGAGCGAAACCGAATGCTTCGAAGCTCGTGTTTCGGCTGCACAAACTCCGAGAGGATTGGAAGAGACCTCATCTGAAAGGTGGATTCACAACGATCGAGTGTGTCGAACGTCAGCCCACAAGCTCAAACTTAAGGGTTCAAAAGTTCTGCCGAAATCACATAGGTCGTCATGTTACAATTTAGTCAATAAAGGACTAGTAATGGAGCGAAACGGAATGCTTCGACGCTCGTGTTTCGGTCGCACGACTTACGAGAGGCTTGGAAGAGACCTCATCTGAAAGGTGGATTCACAACGATCGAGTGTCTCGAACGTCAGCCCACAATCTCAAACTTAAGGGTTCAAAAGTTCTGCCGAAATCATATCGGTCGTCATGTTACAATTTAGTCAATAAAGGCCTACGACTGGAGCGAAACGGAATGCTTCGGCGCTTGTGTTTCGGCCGCACGACCTCCGAGAGGCTTGGAAGAGACCTCATCTGAAAGGTGGATTCGAACGATCGAGTGTGTCGAACGTCAGCCCATAATCTCAAACTTAAGGGTTCAAAAGTTCTGCCGAAATCACATGGGTCGTCATGTTTTAATTTAGTCAATAAAGGCCTACTACTGGAGCGAAACGGAATGCTTCGACGCTCGTGTTTCAGCCGCACGACCTCCGAGAGGCTTGGAAGAGACCTCATTTGAAAGGCGGATTCAAAACGATCGAGTGTGTCGAAAGTCAGTCTATTAGCTCAAACTTAAAGGTTCAAAAGTTCTGCCGAAATCACATAGGTCGTCATGTTACAATTTAGTCAATAAAGGCCTCCTACTGGAGCGAAACGGATTGCTTCGACGCTCGTGTTTCGGCCGCAGGACCTCCGAGAGGCTTGGAAAAGACGTCATCTGAAAGGTGGATTCACAACGATCGAGTGTGTCAAACGTCAGCCCACTAGCTCAAACTTAAGGGTTCAAAAGTTCTGCCGAAATCACATAGGTCGTCATGTTTCAATTTAGTCAATAAAGGCCAACTACTGGAGCGAAACGGAATGCTTCGACGCTCGTGTTTCAGCCGCACGACCTCCGAGAGGCTTGGAAGAGACCTCATCTGAAAGGTGGTTTCACAACGATCGAGTGTGTCGAACGTCAGCCCACAAGCTCAAACTTAAGGGTTCAAAAGTTCTGCCGAAATCACATAGGTCGTCATGTTACAATTTAGTCAATAAAGGACTAGTACTGGAGCGAAACGGAATGCTTCGACGCTCGTGTTTCGGTCGCACGACTTACGAGAGGCTTGGAAGAGACCTCATCTGAAAGGTGGATTCACAACGATCGAGTGTGTCGAACGTCAGCCCACAATCTCAAACTTAAGGGTTCAAAAGTTCTGCCGAAATCATATCGGTCGTCATGTTACAATTTAGTCAATAAAGGCCTACGACTGGAGCGAAACGAAATGCTTCGACGCTTGTGTTTCGGCCGAACGACCTCAGAGAGGCTTGGAAGAGACCTCATCTGAAAGGTGGATTCACAACGATCGAGTGTGTCGAATGTCAGCCCACAATCTCAAACTTAAGGGTTCAAAGGTTCTGCCGAAATCACATAGGTCGTCATGTTACAATTTAGTCAAGAAAGGCCTACTATTGGAGCGAAACCGAATGCTTCGAAGCTCGTGTTTCGGCTGCACAAACTCCGAGAGGATTGGAAGAGACCTCATCTGAAAGGTGGATTCACAACGATCGAGTGTGTCGAACGTCAGCCCACAAGCTCAAACTTAAGGGTTCAAAAGTTCTGCCGAAATCACATAGGTCGTCATGTTACAATTTAGTCAATAAAGGACTAGTAATGGAGCGAAACGGAATGCTTCGACGCTCGTGTTTCGGTCGCACGACTTACGAGAGGCTTGGAAGAGACCTCATCTGAAAGGTGGATTCACAACGATCGAGTGTCTCGAACGTCAGCCCACAATCTCAAACTTAAGGGTTCAAAAGTTCTGCCGAAATCATATCGGTCGTCATGTTACAATTTAGTCAATAAAGGCCTACGACTGGAGCGAAACGGAATGCTTCGGCGCTTGTGTTTCGGCCGCACGACCTCCGAGAGGCTTGGAAGAGACCTCATCTGAAAGGTGGATTCGAACGATCGAGTGTGTCGAACGTCAGCCCATAATCTCAAACTTAAGGGTTCAAAAGTTCTGCCGAAATCACATGGGTCGTCATGTTTTAATTTAGTCAATAAAGGCCTACTACTGGAGCGAAACGGAATGCTTCGACGCTCGTGTTTCAGCCGCACGACCTCCGAGAGGCTTGGAAGAGACCTCATTTGAAAGGCGGATTCAAAACGATCGAGTGTGTCGAAAGTCAGTCTATTAGCTCAAACTTAAAGGTTCAAAAGTTCTGCCGAAATCACATAGGTCGTCATGTTACAATTTAGTCAATAAAGGCCTCCTACTGGAGCGAAACGGAATGCTTCGACGCTCGTGTTTCGGCCGCAGGACCTCCGAGAGGCTTGGAAAAGACGTCATCTGAAAGGTGGATTCACAACGATCGAGTGTGTCAAACGTCAGCCCACTAGTTCAAACTTAAGGGTTCAAAAGTTCTGCCGAAATCACATAGGTCGTCATGTTACAATTTAGTCAATATAGGCCTACTACTGGAGCGAAACGGAATGCTTCGACGGTCGTGTTTCGGCCGCACGACCTCCGAGAGGCTTGGAAGAGACCGCATCTGAAAGGTGGATTCAAAACGATCGAGTGTGTCGAATGTCAGTTTACTAGCTCAAACTTAAAGGTTCAAAAGTTCTGCCTAAATCACATAAGTCGTCATGTTACAATTTCGTCAATGAAGGCCTCCTACTGGAGCGAAACGGAATGCTTCGACGGTCGTGTTTCGGCCGCACGACCTCCGAGAGGCTTGGAAGAGACCTCATCTGAAAGGTGGATTCAAAACGATCGAGTGTGTCGAATGTCAGTCTACTAGCTCAAACTTAAAGGTTCAAAAGTTCTGCCTAAATCACATAAGTCGTCATGTTACAATTTCGTCAATGAAGGCCTCCTACTGGAGCGAAACGGAATGCTTCGACGCTCGTGTTTCAGCCGCACGACCTCCGAGAGGCTTGGAAGAGATCTCATCTGAAAGGTGGATTCACAACGATCGAGTGTGTCAAACGTCAGCCCACTAGTTCAAACTTAAAGGTTCAAAAGTTCTGCCGAAATCACATAGGTCGACATGTTACAATTTAGTCAATAAAGGCCTACTACTGGAGCGAAACTGAATGCTTTGACAGTCGCCGCTCGGCCGCACGAACTCCGAGAGGATTGCAAGAGACCTCATCTGAAAGGTGGATTCAAAACGATCGAGTGTGTCGAATGTCAGTCTACAAGCTCAAACTTAAAGGTGCAAAAGTTCTGCCGAAATCACAAAGGTCATCATGTGACAATTTAGTCAATAAAGGCCAACTCCTGGAGCGAAACGGAATGCTTCGAAGCTCGTGTTTGAGCCGCACGACCTCCGAGAGGCTTGGAAGAGACCTCATCTGAAAGGTGGATTCACAACAATCGAGTGTGTCGAACGTCAGCCCACAAGCTCAAACTTAAGGGTTCAAAAGTTCTGCCGAAATCACATACGTCGTCATGTTACAATTTAGTCAATAAAGGCCAACTACTGGAGCGAAACGGAAGGCTTCGACGCTCGTGTTTGAGCCGCACGACCTCCGAGAGACTTAAGAGACCTCATCTGAAAGGTGGATTCACAACGA
The DNA here is from genome assembly GCF_024500275.1 of Phycodurus eques. NCBI lineage: Eukaryota > Metazoa > Chordata > Actinopteri > Syngnathiformes > Syngnathidae > Phycodurus > Phycodurus eques. The sequence goes on from NW_026904044.1 coordinate 244,491, forward strand.
TCGAGTGTGTCGAACGTCAGCCCACAAGCTCATACTTAAGGGTTCAAAAGTTCTGCCGAAATCACATAGGTCGTCATGTTACAATTTAGACAATAAAGGCCAACTACTGGGGCGAAACGGAATGCTTCGACGCTCGTGTTTCAGCCGCACGACCTCCGAGAGGCTTGGAAGAGACCTCATCTGAAAGGTGGTTTCACAACGATCGAGTGTGTCGAACGTCAGCCCACAAGCTCAAACTTAAGGGTTCAAAAGTTCTGCCGAAATCACATAGGTCGTCATGTTACAATTTAGTCAATAAAGGACTAGTACTGGAGCGAAACGGAATGCTTCGACGCTCGTGTTTCGGTCGCACGACTTACGAGAGGCTTGGAAGAGACCTCATCTGAAAGGTGGATTCAAAACGATCGAGTGTGTCGAATGTCAGCCTACTAGCTCAAACTTAAGGGTTCAAAAGTTCTGCCGAAATCACATAGGTCGTCATGTTACAATTTAGTCAATAAAGGCCAACTACTGGAGCGAAACGGAATGGTTCGAAGCTCGTGTTTTGGCTGCACGAACTCCGAGAGGATTGGAAGAGACATCATCTGAAAGGTGGATTCACAACAATCGAGTGTGTCGAACGTCAGCCCACTAGATCAAACTTAAGGGATCAAAGGTTCTGCCGAAATCACATAGGTCGTCATGTTTCAATTTCGTCAATAAAGGCCTACTACTGGAGCGAAACGGAATGATTCGACGCTCGTGTTTCGGCCGCACGACCTCCGAGAGGCTTGGAAGAGACCTCATCTGAAAGGTGGATTCACAACGATCAAGTGTGTCGAATGTCAGCCTACTAGCTCAAACTTAAGGGTTCAAAAGTTCTGCCGAAATCACATAGGTCGACATGTTTCAATTTAGTCAATAAAGGCCTACTACTGGAGCGAAACGGAAGGCTTCGACGGTCGTGTTTGAGCCGCACGACCTCCGAGAGGCTTGGAAGAGACCTCATCTGAAAGGTGGATTCACAACGATCGAGTGTGTCGAACGTCAGCCCACAAGCTCAAACTTAAGGGTTCAAAAGTTCTGCCGAAATCACATAGGTCGTCATGTTACAATTTAGTCAATAAAGGCCAACTACTGGAGCGAAACGGAATGGTTCGAAGCTCGTGTTTTGGCTGCACGAACTCCGAGAGGATTGGAAGAGACATCATCTGAAAGGTGGATTCACAACGATCGAGTGTGTCGAACGTCAGCCCACTAGCTCAAACTTAAGGGATCAAAAGTTCTGCCGAAATCACATAGGTCGTCATGGTTCAATTTCGTCAATAAAGGCCTACTACTGGACCGAAACGGAATGATTCGACGCTCGTGTTTCGGCCGCACGACCTCCGAGAGGCTTGGAAGAGACCTCATCTGAAAGGTGGATTCACAACGATCGAGTGTGTCAAACGTCAGCCCACTAGTTCAAAATTAAGGGTTCAAAAGTTCTTCCGAAATCACATAGGTCGTCATGTTTCAATTTAGTCAATAAAGGCCTACTACTGGAGCGAAACGGAATGCTTCGACGCTCGTGTTTCAGCCGCACGACCTCCGAGAGGCTTGCAAGAGACCTCATCTGAAAGGTGGATTCAAAACGATCAAGTGTGTCGAATGTCAGCCTACTAGCTCAAACTTAAGGGTTCTAAAGTTCTGCCGAAATCACATAGGTCGACATGTTACAATTTAGTCAATAAAGGCCTACGACTGGAGCGAAACTGAATGCTTTGACAGTCGCCCCTCGGCCGCACGAACTCCGAGAGGATTGCAAGAGACCTCATCTGAAAGGTGGATTCAAAAGGATCGAGTGTGTCGAATGTCAGTCTACTAGCTCAAACTTAAAGGTTCAAAAGTTCTGCCGAAATCACAAAGGTCATCATGTGACAATTTAGTCAATAAAGGCCTACTCCTGGAGCGAAACGGAATGCTTCGAAGCTCGTGTTTCGGCTGCACGACCTCCGAGAGGCTTGGAAGAGACCTCATCTGAAAGGTGGATTCACAACGATCGAGTGTGTCAAACGTCAGCCCACTAGCTCAAACTTAAGGGTTCAAAAGTTCTGCCGAAATCACATAGGTCGTCATGTTTCAATTTAGTCAATAAAGGCCAACTACTGGAGCGAAACGGAATGCTTCGACGCTCGTGTTTCAGCCGCACGACCTCCGAGAGGCTTGGAAGAGACCTCATCTGAAAGGTGGTTTCACAACGATCGAGTGTGTCGAACGTCAGCCCACAAGCTCAAACTTAAGGGTTCAAAAGTTCTGCCGAAATCACATAGGTCGTCATGTTACAATTTAGTCAATAAAGGACTAGTACTGGAGCGAAACGGAATGCTTCGACGCTCGTGTTTCGGTCGCACGACTTACGAGAGGCTTGGAAGAGACCTCATCTGAAAGGTGGATTCACAACGATCGAGTGTGTCGAACGTCAGCCCACAATCTCAAACTTAAGGGTTCAAAAGTTCTGCCGAAATCATATCGGTCGTCATGTTACAATTTAGTCAATAAAGGCCTACGACTGGAGCGAAACGGAATGCTTCGACGCTTGTGTTTCGGCCGCACGACCTCAGAGAGGCTTGGAAGAGACCTCATCTGAAAGGTGGATTCACAACGATCGAGTGTGTCGAATGTCAGCCCACAATCTCAAACTTAAGGGTTCAAAGGTTCTGCCGAAATCACATAGGTCGTCATGTTACAATTTAGTCAAGAAAGGCCTACTATTGGAGAGAAACCGAATGCTTCGAAGCTCGTGTTTCGGCTGCACAAACTCCGAGAGGATTGGAAGAGACCTCATCTGAAAGGTGGATTCACAACGATCGAGTGTGTCGACGTCAGCCCACAAGCTCAAACTTAAGGGTTCAAAAGTTCTGCCGAAATCACATAGGTCGTCATGTTACAATTTAGTCAATAAAGGACTAGTAATGGAGCGAAACGGAATGCTTCGACGCTCGTGTTTCGGTCGCACGACTTACGAGAGGCTTGGAAGAGACCTCATCTGAAAGGTGGATTCACAACGATCGAGGTGTCTCGAACGTCAGCCCACAATCTCAAACTTAAGGGTTCAAAAGTTCTGCCGAAATCATATCGGTCGTCATGTTACAATTTAGTCAATAAAGGCCTACGACTGGAGCGAAACGGAATGCTTCGGCGCTTGTGTTTCGGCCGCACGACCTCCGAGAGGCTTGGAAGAGACATCATCTGAAAGGTGGATTCGAACGATCGAGTGTGTCGAACGTCAGCCCATAATCTCAAACTTAAGGGTTCAAAAGTTCTGCCGAAATCATAGCGGTCGTCGATGTTACATCTAGTCAATATAAGGCCTACGACTGAGCGAAACGGAATGC